>NC_134407.1:191320932-191425932 GCF_038048845.1 Mixophyes fleayi
ACAGCAATATGTAATACTGTACATTTACCCATACACAGTACTGTGCAGTTATCCGGTCTCTAAATCAAGTGTAACATGTGATAAGTTGTGACCCTGGATAAGAGCCCTGCAGAGGTTTAATGTAATAGACCTACGCCCCAACCATATGCATGGTGCACATGTTGTGACCCTTTACCCACATTTTTATCCACCGATAAACACAATTTAGACCAACAGAAATTGGTACTGACTGAAAGCTGGAGTTTATACTGAAACCTTTTATGTTTATAAACTCCCCTAAGATCTTACTGGTATTTCCCATTTTTTCAGTATAGAAATCAAAATGAATTGTCTTGGACACAATACTATGACACTTGGTAATAATGGAGTTATACAGTTTAGTGTATAGTTTCCTATTGTGATGTTCTATACACTCACCAGATTGTTTTTAGGCGAGGCGTCCACTTGTAAAACCTTTGTCGCCTGTGTTGCCAGTATCTTCTATTTCTATAATAAAAAACAGATCCTGTGAGAGGTTTTATCACTTTCGCCCCAGACACCATCAGACACCATCCATACAATTCAGAACTAAAAGTATCATCACTAATCATCTCCCATAAAGCTTTAACCTCTGATTAATAAACACACTTATATTGTTCTTTCTTTCTTTGTTTACATATCCAGAGATTAATGATTTTCACATGTATTTTATGTAACAATGTTCAGTGTTTGCAAAAATGTTATACCATAAGGTTGGTCTATTGTGAGTAGGGCCAAAAAAACAAATTTAATGAAAGTCCCGGTGAGATCAGAATTTTATATAGATTGTCTGTACAACCTGCATGGACCTCATGTATACCTCACAACATTCCTGATTGTACAATTAGTACACACTAGGCCACTCCCACAATATACCTACCTCAACACCTGTCATACCTATTCCCTGTGAAACCACAACAGGGCAAACAGCAGCAGAACTTAAGACCCAAAGCAACAACAATAGAGTCAATGCTTCAAGAACAGGAAGGAGAGAGCAGAACAGTCTGACAACTGTCCCAATCCTGGTGGGAAAGTCCCAGTTCTGCTGGACCATCCTGCACTGTCAGGACTTTGTCCTGTCTGTCACATGTCACAATCCTATGATTTTGCAGAGGGAGCCGCATGCATATAACATTGGTGCAGGCTGGGCTTCTAAAGTGTTAGAATGGGAGGGGTTGGAAATCAGCCAATCACAGATAGTCACGTCCTTTCATAGTGACAGAAAAATCTATAAGAAGCCATAACATGAAGAATGGATGGTGTCTGGTGATGGAGGGGGTTTGAGGGCGGTCTAGCATTTGTAAAAGGCTAGGCGTGCCCACACAGTAGGTTGATCCCTTTGAGGTGGCATCTACTATCACTCCCACCAAAATAGGGGGTATGATGACAGTGGTCATTGTCGCCCAGGCACTGAAATGTCTAAATATGGCTCTGATTGCACCTATCCTCTACTTGAGCCCTATTCATTCTAGTTCTCCAGTACTATGAAAGGCAGCCCTGTTGTAATGCATTAAAACCAAAATGAGAATGATTTTTAATTCATTGTTCACTTGAAATACCTAATTTCCATAAAAGTAATTTAGTTTCCAATATGAAGATTAGTGCCAGTATAAAATGTATGCTCATCAGAGATTCACATGTGAAATATATTTCTTACAATATATTCTTATCCTATATGCTTTATAAGCCGATATTTCATAAAAAGGCGTATTTACAATGTAAAATCCTACATTACAATCAAATTCAAAGAGGAAAATGTAATTTCTCAGCCTGGTCCTGAATCTGAAACATGGTACAAGATGCTCAGTTCCTAAACTTCCAAAATATTTTCCTAGCTCAATAATGAATGTATTGATGAGAATGGGGGTTTCTAATCATAGTTCATTAATCAATCACAGACAGGTTGCTGTTACGGGAATTAGAGATGTGTGAAGCCCCTGGGTTTTGGTTTTGGTTCAAAAACCATCTTCATGTTTTGGTTCTGGTTTTGGCCAAAAATCATCATGTGTTTAAACAGAATGGCAGCGCTCATCCTACACACATTCTATCACTTCTAAAATGGCAGCTGAGAACAGGAGAAGGGCTATATGTAAAGGATAGCAATCCAAAACTCCAGAGATCTCACATTTTACAGGAAATGAAGTTTGGCTTGTTATCAGATCCGAATTTTGCGCAAGAAACCAAGTCATGACTTTGTCTGACTGGGAACCCGAAAATACACATCTGTCGGATCTCTCCGGATCTGAACCGCTCATCTCTAATAGGAATATAAGTGGTAAGTTTGGAAGCAGAGAATATAGTACCAGGTGGATGTAGTCATGGTGATGATAATCTGTTATTACCTGCTAGTAATAAAATACAGCCTACATTACACACAGATCCAGATAAAACAACATTGGTGCACAGAGGAGGACTCGGTGTAATATACATCCCGGAAATATATTGAGGTGCTGTACATTTTATATTATGGAATTGTACCTAATTCCCTGCTATGAAGAAACATTCTACCTTCTGCTGCTGGTCTCAGCAGATACGTTACAAAATATATTTTTAATGTATGAACTGAATAGATCGTGTCTGCACAATTAGAAACCTCACTTCCAAATATTAGCTAGTAAAGCATATAGACCACACCATAAAGTAATATGATCATTTCATCTTTTGAAATGCTGCTTATATGAACTCATATCAATAAGATAATTTTGGGGTGTGGATTTAATTCAAGTGTCAGCGCTTTAATGAACAAAGTTGCCAAGCTAACAAGCCATACATCATGTGGCTGAAAGTGCCAGTATAATCATAAGGCACAGGGCCGGTATAATCACAATCTGCTTTGTGTTGGGGCACAATGTAATGGTATTTGTGGTGGCACCCACAGTGCTGCACACAATACACTTATGATTTACATATACATGGATACCTAGGGCTCCACTTATATAATACACAGCTGTACAACAGACCCACCAATAACCACTGTTATTATTACATATAGAGATATGTACTATGTGTGCTGGCTGCTCTTACACATATAGTCCCCATGTATGTATGTATGTATGTATGTATGTATATATGTATGTATGTATGTATGTATGTATGAGCCTTGCTATGACTCACCCAGTAGAATTACATCTATATTACTGTGTAAGAAGAAATACTATATTGCAGTTGCAGGGAAATACATTAATTTGTGTGTAAGATACATACCTGATTACTTGGTGCTGACGTACACTTTTGATAAATCTGTTAGATAAAATGAAAAAGTTAGAACAAATGACAGATATTTCATGCTTGTCAACATTACACAAAATCCAGTGATGAATTCCTATTGGTCAGCTGAATGCTTCAAAAAAACCAGGGACAATGTTTGGGACAACACAGTATTGTATTCCTGTACATGAAGTAATGAAACGCTGCATGATACACAGTACATGTTGTCACTCTATAGACAGACTGGGCCTCAAGTAGAGTTGGACTCATTATAGTCCAGAACCTACACATAAAATTATTGCTGCAACAATGGCCCATTTACATGTATGTACTGAGTTGCAGGTATCTTAGTATATATCTTCTGCGCAGGCCCCAGCACCATATTTCTGGTGCTCTCTTTACATGTGGTCAGTGGGCTCAGACCAGTCAGACAATAATTACATGTTTATTTAGTATATTTTGTTATACACCACAAAGCTCTGTGCTGCTGCTGCTGCTGCTGATTATCAGTGTGTATCTTTATACCAGGAATCCAGCAACCTTCAGAGATTCACCTCCTTACAGACATATCTGTGGATGTCCCACCACTGGTGTAGATACAATTACATGTACGTGCCCTTACTGTACTTGCCCTATGGGTACACGCCCCTTACCTCCCTGCTTCTGCCTTTCTAAGCGTAACTGGTATGTATATCATTATATAGTAATGTATAATGGATGTACTTACTTCTTATCAGGGTACGATTCTTCATCTCTATTAGACAGAATAAAGAAGACTTTGAGAACCCAAAACACATTGTACAGCTTTGTGATAACATCATTATCTATTGCTACATGTTGATGTATAAAATTGCTAATAAATAATACATTCAGCCAAGAAAGCTGTATAATAAAGTGTAAAAGGTCCTGGTTGTTGTTGACCTTCTGAAAAAGTTAATTAACTTACAATAAACAAATGAAAAATCTCCAACAACAGCAAAAAAGATTATATATGAAAGCCTCATGACATAATATTAAAAGCCTAGTGAAACGCGCGTCGGCGTTGTCGCTGTGTAGCTCTCTGTTCCAGTTCTACTTAGGATTCAATGGCACATTTAATAGGCTCCATATACCCACAGTTAACGGAGCACAAATAGGCAGCTAGCAATACACTCCCCGTAACTCTCTCAAACAATCTTAAAATAGATTCAGGGAATATGAGTCTCTAATGGATTGCAGAGACTTGTTCAACGACTAATAGACATTGTCCTCATTGAAGGAAAATTCCTTGTTATATCTAGTGGAGGTAGCTATAACATTATTAGCCAAACATCATTAATTATCTTGACCAAATTAGACAAGACTGTGTTGATATAGTATAGCCACACAGGAATATATTTCTACTACAGAAAGAGTATGTCTTACTGCTTCAAATAGCCTTTGTGCAGTACAATTAGCATAGATAGTGAACGCTAGGCTAATTCTGCCTATAGCAGATGAGATTATGCTGTGCCATTGATTTGATAATCTCGGAGTGGTGTTTCCTACTAATAAGACCTGTGATCTCCCTGGATAATTACATTTTTACCATACAACAATTACAACAAGGGGGATTCCTGAGTTAAGGAGGAAAATATAAAGCTAAAGGATCCACTATCATATGGATTACTTTTATAGTTACTTTATTACATACTCCTTTGGATAAAGAGTACTTCCAGGGATTTTTATTTCACATTCACTTCATGCACAATAGTCACTTTATATTTCGCTACTTTTGACATTTTAATAAGTATTAATAAAGGGTAAGTTTTATGGTTGATATATGGTATATATTATATACTCCCTACCAATTTTGAAAGTCGCAATGCATCTCCATTAGACACCAACTTTCCTTTCTTTCTTTTGTAACAATAATATTAATATTAACCCGGGTTTGTGGGACATTAACCAGACAGGTAATAGTAGAAGTAGAATAATATATTTACCTGATGTCAGAATCATTTTCTACACATTTTCCGCAGCTATAATAGAAAATATACAGAGTTAGTGGATCTATGATGAGGAGTGAACAACATATAATCATAGTAAAGTGATATCACATCTATGTGCAACCTGAAGCATTGTTAGACCTGTATAATGTAAAACCGCATTCCCATGATAAAATGTTCTTTGTTTTACATAAACCCCTGTGACCGGCTATAAGAAGGATGTTGGTATTTACTATTAACCTTATTTATTTCATCCGGCTGCTTTAAATGATTTATGATTGCTCAGTCACATGACACATGGTGCAGTGAGCAGAGAGGCTTTGTAACTCCCCTCTGAGCTCTGTCTGCACTGTGACATCCACCTTCTCCTACTCTCTGCCTTCACATGACATGCAGAGAACTGGGAGCCTGTGTCTGTGTAGCAGACTGAATGGCTCTGTGTTTGGCAGCCATTTTTGATTGCCAAACAGAGAACTCTTGAAAAGGAAATAATGATGAAAAAAATCAGACCAGGTAGTGAGAAATGCATTTAATATACAGAGTAACAAGGATTGTAATATTTATTGGGTCAACACTAGAAAATGGGGATATTTTCAGGGAGAAACAGTTTCAAGAACAAATCTTTAAAACCCAGGTCTGTCAGTGGAAATTAGTAATGTCTGTTACTATGCAATTACTAAGCAGCCGCGTGTAATAGGACATCATGCCGATCTACACTCAAACCTTACGCATTTTACCGCATCTTGCCCCATTTTACTTCCGTCTTGCTCTTTCTCTTGTCAGTCCTGTCCTTCCCCCTAACAACTGTGTCATTCCATCCAATGCTCCCTTCATCCCTCTTTATATACATTTCATTACTATTCACTCTGATTTTCGCTATTTTCATCTCATCCCCCCTATTCTCATTTTCCATCTACTCTCTGCTGTGTAACAGAACAACATGGCTTCTCCATTTATAATATCATCATAGTCAAATCAAACTGTTGCACAATATGAAGTCTAATCTCTATATACTGTTATGGAGTATTTTCATTGGAGTAATAAATTAGGGCCTACTGTATATAAAGGCAGTGACTATCAAGCAGAGACAGTATAGTAATACTATGAATATGAGCCATATGAACTATGTACTAGGCTCTGTGTAAACAACTAATTATTTCACAACTGACAGATTCTTTTAAATTATATAACCAGTCATACAGCGAAGTTAATAGTCCTGAAAGGTCACCTAAGTCATATATGTGTCCATACAGTCATCAATGAAGCAGAGCCAACAAGAACTAAATTATATTGATAAATACAATTATAGATATTTACTTATCTATACAATTATATAATATTATATTATATATTATAGAAATATACAGTTTTATTATATTATATTATATGACAATTATAGATATTTACATACCAATAGCTGAAGCATTGCCCCATTCTTTGCACTTTATCACTAAAAATAGAAACAGTTGTTATACAAGAGTAAAACCAATAGTTGTAATAGAAATGTTTCTTTTTGGTCAATAAATGTATTCTAGCTGACTCTTCCCACTACATCAATACCCCCTTAATGTGCACCGGGAGGACCATCTAGATACATGGGTGTACCTAGATGTTACACATTAAGTGCACGTCATCAATGAGGACTAATGAAAAGATGCTGAGATATAATAATCATGTAATAAAACGAGTGATGAGTGGAGATACAGATTTTGTTTATATTAAATAAGTTTCAAAATGCTTTACCTTGTTTTAACTACAACAGTTTTAGTAAATTACTACAATAAGAATTGTTGTTTCCCAGAATATCAGTTGTGTAGTGAAACCATTGGGTGCACCTAAAAGAGTTATGTATTTGTCTATCTAATCATCTGGAATAAGGATTGGCACAGTGAATGAATTACTTATCCTAAGGATTTGATGATATTATTGAAGAATAAAGAAAGGGTAGAGAACAGGTAATGTCTGTAGGCAAGTGATGGAAGGGACCTATAGGACGATGAGATTGGCAGAACATAGAAAATATCAGGACAGGAATTGAGCATAGGAGAAAAATATATAGAGTACTTACAGTCCAACTGAATGTAACAAGTGAGAGTTTTAAGCCGGCAGGTCAGTACATCATGTGACTAACACATGTGAGGTCATAGTGCCCAGGCTCAGTAATACATTGTGACATCACTCCATCATCAGCAGCAGCAGCAGCACCAACACCTGATTTAAAGTGACCAAAACTGACTATAACTTATACAGAGGGTGTGGTCATAACACAAATAAAAGGCCAATGTCTTTTTTAAGAGATTTTTGTAATTTTAAAATTGAAATATGAATACATTTAGGAAAACCATTAACTTATATAATTAGACCAATTAACAATCTTAAAATATAAAACATTACATTGTACTGTTTAAACCAAAGACTTTGGATGATAGGATACTATATAAAGATGTCCTCTGCTATCCATGTGGCTATGAGGATGATGAGGATCATGAGACAATAGTACTGCAATAAGGCATAATAAGAACAAGCAGTTACTCTAATTATTTGTTCAAAGGTGAGCAGATAATGTGTAACAATCAAACAAGCGTAAATAAAGCGTCCAGTCCATAAAATACAAGCACCATCTAAAAGGCTATTCATCATCATCATCATCATCATCATCATCATCACCATTTATTTATATAGCGCCACTGATTCCGCAGCGCTGTACAGAGAAATCATTCACATTCACCCTCATAAGCTGAAAATCATAAGTTTGGATTTTGAAGAGTAACATAGTTAATATGTCCATGGCTCTGTGCATAATGATTGTGGGAGAAAAACACAAGACCTGACAATCCATATTGCAGTTCAAAGTGTAGATGTCATTAGTACAGCTGGCATTATATGTATATATATATATATATATATATATATATATATATATATAGACAGAGGGAAAAACTACAGTAGGGCACGTCCTACAGTACACACTCTAAATGTTCCTTTAACAATAAATGATACAGTATGTTTAGAAATGCCTTTCAAGTCTCTTGAATCTGCATCATCTTGGGAAATGTTGGCTTGTCCACAGCTGAGATGGGAAGTACGTAGATGATATTATTTTATGACTAACTCAGTACCTGCTTTATTTATATATAGAATTCTGTTAGTGGATCATGCTACACAGAAATGTGGTTGGGTGACTTGCCAAGGTCAATATATGACATTCACCACTCACTGGATGATTCATGAACACCAACATCATCATCATTATCATCCTTATCAACCCAACCAATACCTTCTCTACCTGCTATATGTAATGGAATATCATATTGATGTAGAAAACAATAACATTCATGCAAATGGTGAGGCCATTTGCCAAAGTATGAGATACCATTAATGGGAAGTAAAATCAGGCAATATAGTGATTAACAACCATTTCCTCGGTGTAATATATATATATGCTATATTTAATGCAGAAATTAACAAGGTTGAAGCAAAAGGTGGGACATCCAAGCAAAATAGGAGACACATTCAAAGCAAATTGAAAACATGAGACTTTTTTCATTTGAATAAATAATTTATTACTAGTTTCAAGTAAGTAAACTACAATGTACAATTATTTATATGATAAAAGTATTAATTTGAAATAATATATGTCAATTTTATCTTCCATAATGGCATATAAATACCAAGAAAATACTTACCATACAAACATAATGTTCATCATAACACTTTACCCTACTGACAGGTTTAGAATACTTTTTTTTTTTACTTTTTATTTTAACAATCATAGATTACAAATAAGTATAAAAGTATAAATGACAGGTTGTAAAAAATTGAAATGTAATCACAATCAAAACCAGGTATACATTAACAATTGTAGTGATAAACAAACAGATTTTCCGTATTATGGGGGGGGGGTCATCATGAAAAGGAAGTTGTGGTAACTATATCTGGGGCAATGGTTAGATGGGGCTTGAGTTAATGTATAGAAATTGGGAAATTGAGATGGAGGAGAACAGTTCCAGGGTCATACAGTGAGAATATGAGAAGTCAACTGTGCCGAGTGATTGCCCGCATCCTGCAGAGAGTGGCAAAGCAGAAAGAACCAGGGGACTTTCTGGACTGGACATGGGGGAAGCAAGGAGAGGAGGGTCTTGATCTTACCCAGAAAAAGATATCTTTGGGCAGGACCACCTAGAATTTAGAATATAGATAAGGTCAATGGTTCTCCTCATGTTATCTCTTGTTTGTCTGCTGGTACATAACCCACTTGTTTATAGTGAATCAAAGAGGAAAATACTGTATAATGTATAATTTTAAGTTATTGTTAAGCAGGGAAATTGGGTGGTAGAAGTGATCTCAATGCTAAGCTGGTCAGTCTTTTAGGCTTTAATTTGGGTAGCCAGGCAGCTATCAAGAAATCCTCTGTTGTCTTATCTTGTCTCTGGTGATCTAATTCTTCTGGGCGCTGGGGTAGATTATAGAGTTTGAGGTAATATTTTTAAAATTCCAAACAGATTTTTGGGAAGTCAAAAACTAGTATTCCATTGGAGTCCCTAATAGTCTGGAGACTGCAGGATGAAATTCTCACACAGAGTTTAGTGGCCAATAACTTGTCAGCTTTATCACCCTTTTCATGATAGAGCTGATTCAGCCATTTTCAACCTATTTGCTGATTGGTGTGGAGAGGTCAGAGGAGATCAGGGCATGGTGACCATGTGATAAGGTGAATGTGGGATGTGATAAGTTGTAAGGTGAGGTTGTGACTGTGCAGGACCATGCTGACTCTGGAGTAGGTGTTATGGACAGCAGAATAGAAAAAATAGTCTCTGGCAAGGGGGTCAGAATCTCTCCATGAATTTTAAGCAGTTGTGAAGCATAAAAAGGCCTGCAATACCCTAGAATTCATGGTATCTCTATGGTTGGACAAGGTACAAGCAGGGGTGGGATGTAGATGCAGTTCTTTCCAAGCCAGGGTTTAGGATAACATTAAATTTGCCCCCAACAATCAATTCTCCCTGTCTGACCTGTAATAGCCGGGTACCTAGATTTTTTAAGAACACAGGTTGGTCATTATTCAGAGCGTAAATGTTCACAAGTGTACAAGGGAGATTATTTAGCTTGCCCATCAGGATCAGAAACCTGCCCACCTTATCCCTATGAACATCAAGGTGGTAAATGGTGAGGTGATGAGAGAAGAGGATCACCACCCAGCGTCTTTTCCTATTGTGATTGCATGCATAGTAGTTAAGGGGGAATCTTTTGGACCTAAATTCGGTGATGATGGTGTTTAATGAAATGGGTCTACTGAAGAAAGGCTTGAATGGAATAAATGGTGATGAGGATGAAGTGTGTAATTTGGAATGCTTTTGGGGTGAGTTAAGACCTTTTACGATGTACAATATGATTCACAGTGTCAAGAGTAGCTTAGACCTAGGGTAAGGGGGGAGTGGAGTGAGGTTAAGAGTAATCATGGGGTGGGAGAGGAAGCTGGGTGGGGTGCATGACACACGCCTATATAGCTGGAGGAAGGATGTGAATGATACCATAGGTATCCAGGGGCCAGCTGTGAGCTCAGAGCTCTGAGGGGAACATAGAAGGTAGTTAACAATGAGTGGAGGTTTTGATAGGTGAATGCAGGGGAGAAGGATCTAAGCAGTATCTCCCCAGTGGGCTATATGGAAGTTTCTGGCCAGCAGTTCTGGAAAGCTGTGAACAGTCACATATGTGTCACTATAGAATAACAATGTATGAAACAAAATACAGTAACAGTTACAATAAAACAGGACTAAACAGACCATATCTAGGTAGACATAGATTGTAGAACAGGTGAAGAATCAGGTCTTCTGCAGAAGATGGTTTCTAGGTGAGGTCAGCGAAGACCCATCTGAAATAAGGGATAGAGAATAGGGACAATATCAAAATATAAATCCAAAAAATGTGGAGGGGGGGAGGCAGTGAATCATAGTTGAGTATGGAGAGAGGATCCTTACCAAAGACCCTCAATACCCTGTGCTCCTGGGGATGCATCTTCCATTATGAATTAAGTGTAAGTAAGGATCAGAGGAAGTCACAGTGAGGATTGGACCCAAGATGAAGAGGATGAAAGAGAAAAACCAAAACAAGGTAGGTCCCTGATGGGTAGTGGGGCTTTAGTGGTTAGAGTACCTTGAATTTGTTGACCATTTCTAGCATAGATAATACATTTTTAATGAGACCTAATAAAGTATACACCTTATAAAACTTAAAAATCTGTGGACTGGAGTGCTGCTTACTGTAACATACCCTACAAGATAAATTAGACATAGTTTCCACAATATGCCAAATAGAATACTGTGCACACAAATACATATATAGGTTAGAATTAAGATGAGTACATTTATTTCAACATTGTAGCAACCTTATAGTAATGTCATACATAATTACAGTGTACACCACACTTGCATCATGAATACATTATAAACATGGGATAAAGTTACCACCAGCAGAAATACTAAGGGTATATTTACTAAACTGCGGGTTTGAAAAAGTGGAGATGTTGCCCATAGCAAACAATCAGTTATATTTAGTAGAATGTACTAAATAAATGAGAACTAGAATCTGATTGGTTGCTATAGGCAACATCTCCACTTTTTCAAACCCTCAAAATAGTACATATACACCTAAGTTTGTTTACTTTAGGTAAAATGCATCTTACAGGTGACATTTTAGCTAATTAATATGTATTAATATATCTAAGGTCAAAACAAAGATTTCCAAGTGAACTTTTCATGCCAAGGACCATACAAAGGAAGAAAGAAGGTTTCACCCTCAGTATAGGAAGGGGCTGCTTACTGTAAGGGTGGCTGTGGAATTCCTTACATGAGGTGGAGATGGCAAATTTGCTAACAGTATTTAAGAAATTGAAACGTAGTAGAGGACATTATAGGGGTGATTGATCCAGGTAAATTATCCATTCTTAGGGCACCTTTTGTCTTCTTCTGACACTATGAGAATTTATCAAATGTTAAACTCGATGGAGCTGCATCTGTTTTCACTATTACTAGGTAAAATATGTAATATATGATGTATCAATCACAACCATTTTTACTGAGTAAAATACAAAACTGACTTCTCATACATTTTTTTTTTATTGTTTGTGAATTCACATGTTAAGAAGAACATTTATTGGGTAAATGGTGAATGTGCAGCCTTATCACCCATGTAAAATTCATTGTTAGTTGCCCCTGCAAAGTTCCAACCCCAAAGCCAACCATTAATGTGTCTCCAGGTGACTCCTATGTGCATAGATTATATATCAGGATTGGGACAATTAGGGAATATTGGTAAGATAAGCATTTATAAACATGTCACATCTGTAAGACCCACTTTCTTGGATCAGTGATGACAATATGTAAAGTGGGGTAGTTTGCTGTAAATTGTATAACAGTATATAGTAGGTAATATATAGGCTTCTTCCCCAGATCTCTCATGGCAGTAGAAACATATGGTTAATTCAACATCCCACCCTTAGGTGCCCACATACATTCTTACATGTTCTGGCCCAAGAAACGAAGACTAGTATAAGACTGGTGCAAATTTCTCACATTTTCAAAGGAAATGTGAATTAACACTTTGGTGCCCACTGCCATGAGAAGTCCAGGAAAAAAAAAGTAAGGGGACATTTATGAAAGCTTGCATAACCTTAAATCCTGGAAATACAGCTATTTTAGCAGGATTATAGCAAATTTAAGTTGTGTGGCTACTTACTAACAGTCTAATGAAGGAGATATCACAGATAGACAGAGTTGGAGAGAAGAGGTTGGCTTGTGAGAAGAGGGGGGCTGGATAGAAGAGAGGATTGGTGAGAAGAGGGAGCTGGACAGAAGAGGGTGGTTGAAAAGATGAGGGGGCTGGTGAGAAGAGGGGGGCTGGTGTGAAGAGGGGGCTGGATAGAAGAGAGGACTGGTGAGAAGAGGGAGCTGGACAGAAGAGGCTGGTTGAAAAGATGAGGGGGCTGGTGAGAAGAGGGGGGCTGGTGAGAAGAAGGGGGTTGGAGAGAAGTGGGGAGCTGGTGAGAAGAGGGAACTGCTGAAAAGGGTGGTCTGGAAAGAAGAGGGGGGCTGGTGAAAAGAGGGGGGCTATAGAGAGAAGGGGAGCTGGAAAGAAGAGGGTTGCTGGAGAGAAGAGGGACTGGAAGGAAGAGGAGGGCTGGTGAGAAGAGGGGGATGGTGAGAAGAGATGGGCTGGAGAGAAGAGGGGGACTGGTGAGAAGAGGGATCTGGTGAGAAGGGGGGGCTAGAGAGAATAGGTTGGCTGGTGAGAAGAGGGGGACTCGATAGAAGAGGGGACTGGTGAGAAGAGGGAGCTGGACAGAAGAGGGTGGCTGAAAAGATGAGGGGGCTGGTGAGAAGAGAGGGGCCAGTGAGAAGGGGGTTGGAGAGAAGGGGGGGGGGGCTGGTGAGAAGAGGGAGCTGGTGAGAAGGGTGGTCTGGAAAGAAGAGGGGGTGTAAGGAATTACTTTGACATTTGCACCTCCGACCACTAGAGGTCTCTGTATTTGCAAAATTGCCCTTAGATTTGCCCTTATCCAAGATGGCCAGTTTGGAATCAAGGGGAAGCCATCTTGGATCATGTTTCCTGTTTGGGCCTATAAATGGCACTTCCTGGTTCAGACATTTGCTTGAGTATTCTGCTTGCTCAGCTCCTGCTACCTGCTCCTCTACCTTGCATCTGTGACTACCCGCTTGTGTACCGACCCAGCAAACGTCTGACTACCCTCTTGTGTACCGACTCGGCAAACGTCTGACTACCCTCTTGGGTACCGACCTGGCAAACGTCTGACTACCCGCTTGTGTACTGACCCGGCAAATGTCTGACTACTCTCTGGATATCTACTCGGCTATTGGGCTTCAGATAATACCACCAGTATCGTTACAGGATACTCAAGCCTTGAAATGGATCCCGCCGAAGATATACCTGTTAAGCAGCACGTGTCAAGTTTAACCACCATGCTAATTGAATGCCAGGCAGAGCTGAAATTCCTGAAGGACAGTTTTTTGGCTCTTGAAACACAGGTTAAACAAGAAATTAAAGTTGTCTCACAAAAAGCTCGTGACGCACAAAGTGGCTTCCAGGAATTTCTAATTAGACTGTCCCATTAACTGGGACTCAAAGACTAGTTCTTTTTCACAAGAAACATATGCTCCAGAGACTAAACCTGAATCCTCTGTTGAAGAGGTGAGCAAGTTATATAATTCCCCTCCTCATGTTTTGGACCAGCTACCTCCACAATATAAGGACTTTTCTGATGTCTGTAGTAAGAAGAATGCTGACAAATTACCACCTCACAGACCCTATGATTGTCCTGTGGATTTGTTTCCTGGGGCTGCTATACCCTTTGGACGTATTTATCCATTAGCCGAGCCAGAGTTAAAGGTCCTCAAGAATTATGTGGACGAAAGTTTAGAAAAAGGTTTTATTCGTCCTTCTACGTCTCCAGCAGGTGCACCTATTTTCTTTGTGAAAAAAAAGGATGGTTCATTACGACCATGTATTGATTATAGAGCGTTGAATAAAGTGACAATCAAGAGCTGCTATCCACTCCCACTTATTTCAGAATTACTGGAGAGGATTCGCTCAGCAAGAATTTTCACTAAATTAGATCTACGAGGGGCATACAATTTAGTTCGCATACGATCTGGCGATGAATGGAAGACTGCCTTTCGATGGAAATATGGACATTTTGAACATCTGGTGATGCCCTTTGGACTGTGCAATGCTCCTGCTACATTCCAACATTTCATGAATGATGTCTTTAAAGATCTAATTGACCAATTTGTTGTCATTTATCTCGATGACATTCTAATTTTCTCAAATTCCCAAGAGGAGCATCAACAACAAGTTCGAACCGTACTGGAATGTCTTCGCAGACACTGTTTGTACATTAAGTTGGAGAAGTGTGAATTCCACCAAACACAGATTTAGTTCTTGGGCTATATCATCTCACCTCAAGGATTGAAAATAGACCCTAGCATGGTCCAGGCTATAGTAGATTGGCCAGCTCCAAGAAATGTAAAAGAGGTACAAAGGTTCGTAGGGTTTGCCAACTTCTACAGATGTTTCATTAAAGACTTTTCCAAGATTGTGAAACCAATTACTCAACTAACCAAGAAGGGATCGTCTTTCCATTGGTCTCCAGAAGCTGAAGGGGCTTTTTCTCTGCTCAAGACAAAGTTTACTACGGATCCCATATTAATATATACCAACCCAGAACTTCCTTTTACCCTTGAGGCAGATGCTTCAGATTCAGCAGTAGGGGCAATACTATCACAGAGAATAGGAGAGAAGATGTTATTACATCCATGCGCTTTTTTCTCTCGTGAAATGACTGCTTCAAAAAGAAATTATGATGTGGGAAATAAGGAACTATTAGCCATTGTGGCTGCATTTACTGAATGGAGACATTTGCTTGAAGGTGCTGCACATTAAATTACAGTGCTTACTGACCACCGGAATGTAGAGTTTTTGTTCGGTCTGCAAAGAGACTTTCTCCGCGACAAGCCAGATGGAGTTTATTCCTAAATCGTTTTGATTTTGTTATCTCTTATAGACCTGGATCCCGAAATGGGAAAGCTGATGCTCTATCCGGAGCATACATGGAAGACTCACCACAGATTGATACTGAAAAGACAATCCTCTCTAAGTCAAATTTCCTGGGAGCTATTGGCACTGGTGAGCTGTTGTCTGACATCAAGGAGGGTTATAGAACTGATCCGATCCTTTTAGAACTCCCTACAGATTTACACTTGACCTATCGAGATAACATTTGGAAGTATGGACATCGCTTGTATGTACCAGAAGCAGCACGATTAAGAGTACTGCAATTTGTCCAAGGCTCTAGACTGGCAGGCCATAAAGGTGTTTGGAAGACTCATGAATTATTATCTCGTTACTTCCGGTGGCCAAAATACAAGGAGGATGTGAAAAGATTTATATCATCCTGTAGTATTTGTGCCCGGTTTAATACTCCCCTCACTGCTCCACTTGGACTCTTACAGCCTTTGCCAGTTCCTTCTCGTCCATGGGTTTCAGTCTCCATGGATTTTATTGTGGATTTACCATCATCCAAGGGTATCGTGAGTATGTGTACACTACAGAATTGGCACAACATCGTTTATAAAGATTTTTTGAAATCAAACGATAGAATGTGCTTTGGAATGTGCACACTAATGTGATATTGGACCTAACAGCCGTTTATGTGTAATACGGCCCAACACTCTCGCAATGAACTCTTATAGACAGTGCTTATCTGGCAGAGAAACGGAGGGATGTGAAAAGAAAAATATTTAGGTTCCTTTGGGTGAATGACCTTTTCATATGTTGCAAAGTGATTTGATTTCAACCAATGACCACAGATCCATTCCACCAGATCAGATATTTATTCATTTCCTCTTTAAAACAGCATTGCCAATACCTCAACAGAGATTATAGCCCTAATCTTATCTGACACTTTCCACTCCAGTACTCAGTAACCACAGAACACACAGGCTGTACTCTGACTCACGGCTGTAACTAAAACAGCCCCTTGTCTTTTATTTAGATGATTCCATAACTGAGTGATATAGGGTATAGTAAGTGTTAGCTTAATCCACAAAGCAATTCTTAAATGGGACAGACAAAATTGGTGGCATGTTTTAGAAGTAATGGGATTTAAAGCAGGTGATTCTCCTTCACTTTGGAACTGAACTCACCTGTGATAAACAGCAGGAGCCTGCAACATAAAAATCCCTCATTTAATGAGTTTAAATAGAGCATTATTATCATCATCATCATCAGCTATTTATATAGCGCCACTAATTCCGCAGTGCTGTACAGAGAACTCACTCACATCAGTCCCTGCCCCATTGGGACTTACAGTCTAAACCCCCTAACACACACACACAGACAGAGACTAATGTCAATTTGATAGCAGTCAATTAACCTACCAGTATGTTTTTGGAGTGTGGGAGGAAACCAGAGCACCCGGAGGAAACCCACGCAAACACGGGGAGAACATACAAACTCCTCACAAAATGTTGCAAAGGTCTTATTCTCTGTTTGTGTTACTGCACTGAACATTCAGAAATGAAAGATAGAGAATTGTCTCAGGATGTCGGTGAGAAGATTGTAGTCAAGCATGAACAAATTTAAAGCTACAAATTAAACTCCAGAGACATTGATGTTCCAGTTTAAACCGTAGGTAATGTTATTAGGAGGTTTAATAGGTTTTCTAGCAGGACAGTGATCACAAACATACTTGAAAAAGCAACCAGGAGTATTTCAAGATAAAAATCTGGACTGTTCTCAAGTGGCCTGTAATGTGTCCTGGGGGTATGTTTACTAAACTGCAGGAAGTGGAGAAGTGGAGATGTTGCCTATAGCAACATATCAAACTGTAGCTGTCATTTACAATAGTACATTCTACAAAAAGACAGAATATGATTGGTTGCTATAGGCAACATCTCCACTTTTTCAAACCCGCAGTTTAGTAAATATACCCCCAGATCTAAATCACACAGATCACCTGTGCAGAGATCTGAAACAACAGTTTGGAGAAGGCAGCCTTCAGATCTGGGAGAACTGCAGCAGTTTGTGGGCCACACAGCCATTGACGAAAGGCTTTGCTACTAAATATTAATCGTAGTGTTTCAATAATTTTGTCAGTGCCATTTCTTTTCATTTTCAGATTTAATAGCATATACATAATTCATTTCAGAATGAAAAACAAAGGTTCTGTATATTAATAGAGAATGAATTGTGGAGACAAAATAATGTTCATTTCACCTTATGTCTAGAGGAAATTGTAAGTAATTTGAAAAGAGCCAGGGTGCCAATATTTTTGGCCACGACTGTAACTACCCAAATCATCACTGGTATAAACAACAGGGTATTCTAGAAAAGTGCAAACAAAAGTTTAACTGTCCTGAAAATTGTGCTAAGTTAATTCCATGTTCTATAAAGAAAACAGGATAAACAGCGGTGGTATTTGTATAGGCTAAGGGAATTAGTATATTTAACACCACTTTCTGCTTACCCAATTTTTATTGAATGTTCACTATAGTGTTCTTGTATAAAAAAGTATAATAAAAAGTATAAAATCCTTCACCATGGAGGTGTCCTCTGTCTCTGGTTTATTTTTGATGGCTGCATATGTGGCATATTTTTCCTGCAGTACTTACACCAGGCTGCAATGTAGCAAAATAATCTGAACACCATACTAATTTAATGTTTTGCACCCAGTGATGTAGCTAAGGGGCCCTGTGCAAAACATGTACTCACCACAGACATATATACTGTATATATATATATATATATATATATAAACATTATTAGGCACAGGCGCGGGCTGGCATAGTACAGCCCGGGGGGCACACAGGCGGCCGCATCTCGTGTCATGTGATGCGGCCGCCTGTGCGCTGACGCGGCCGCATCACATGACGGCAGTCAAAATCCGGAGACTTTTCCATCTGAGTGGCAGCCGGGCGGCCTTCCGGCCGGCCCTAACAGAGCTGAAACCGAGCGGCCTGGGGGACCGATGCCCCCCTGCCCCCCGGGCCAGCCCGCCCCTGATCAGGCATCAGGCACATGGTGGTTTCTGCCGCAATATCGCTGCCCGAAAACCTGCAGCCAAAGCCGGTTATGAGCTGTAGAGACACCCACGCTGGAGTAGCCTGTCACCGCCGGATTTAGCTCACCCACCAGGCTCCTCTCTACTGCCTGTAATTGTGCCCTAGCATTGGTCCCACTGGTCCCCCTACCTCCAGGACCCACACTGTATGAAGGCGAGTGGCGCTTGAAGAGTGCTTGGATCCTGCTGACCAGGGATCACGACTGCCATTGTGCCCCTTTAACGCCCTATCTACCGCGTTCCTCCCTCTCAGGGAGCCTAAAGAATCGAGGACCCTTGATGAGCTGCAGCGCAGTGAGTAGAATTGCCCACTGTATCCTCTCTGACCAGCTGTGGAGTTAGGGTAGAGGTGCCCTCTGCCTTTTTACTATCTCTGTGGTGCCTGTGGCCATGCCTACCCTCCTTTGGAGTCGCACTTCAAATTACCACCAACCGACCTCATCTGCCTCGCCACCAAATAAGCAACACTGCATAATTCAGCTGCTTTGTTTTGCTTTGTTTAATTGTGGAGCTATACTGCCCTCTAGTGGCCACTGAAATTCATTACAACTACTATACATTGCTGCAGCAATTATTTATATCTACTGTCTTTCTGACATTCCATTGACTCTCCAAGTATCAAGTTCTAACACATCTGAGGCTGGACACTTTGCTATAGCGGAGGTCGGAGTTATGTCTACTTATACCACGTCGATCTATCCCCCATCCGTCTGCTCCATACTCAAACACCAGTGAACGGCTCCTTAGAGAGTTTGCATCCAACATGAATAAATCCGCAGGAAGAGGTCGCAGGGGTACGACAGGAGAGATCACTCAACATTTCTCCCGTCAAGACAAAGCTCCCACTTCATCTCCTCCTCATTCACCCTTGAGGACCTCTGGCAAACAGGACCCTCCACCCTCAACCACCCCTTCAACCAAGGCAGACTTTGCTGAATTACGGAACCTAATCGTGGAGCGTACCAACGCTTTCTCCGTGGATCTTCAGAAAGCTATAGGGGACCTTAAAGCAGTTTTACAAATGGTTGTAATTTCCAAGAGAACCTCGGTTCTGGAAAACAAAATGGAGTCGTCACTCACCTTTCAAAATGAAGCCTCAAAGGACCTGGATTTCCTGCTAAAGGAAAATGATTTCATGAGAGATAAGCTGGAGGATGTGGAGAACAGGGAGTGCCGCAAAAATCTCAGACTATGTAATATCCCTGAATCAGTTGAATCTAAAGATCTGGAGGAATACGTGAGTAGATTCTTCTCCTCTCTGAACTCCGCATTATCCAATCACCCGACACAGATCGAGCAGGTACATAGGGCTCTGAGACCTCGCCCTGAGGATACTGATCCCCCTTCGGGATGTGATTTTGCGACTATTATCCTTCAAGACCAAAGAACTCATATCCAACGCAGTTAGGAATCCTTCCTACACTCTCTTCGAAGGGTCCCGTATTCAAATATTCCAAGACCTCGCTCCCTCTACGATAGCCAAGAGGCGGGATCTCAGGGAGGTAACACGCATCCTCAGAGAGAACGGCTACAAATATTGCTGGGGGTTTCCTTTTCGCCTGATGATCGAAGTGGAGGGCCGCCAAGAGTCGATCCGTACTCCTAACGAAGGAAAAGACTTACTTGACAGGCTCCATCTCTTCCCCCTGGACAGGATCGTGGAAGGAGATTCTTAGAGCTCTTCGCAACAGAATACTTGAAGTAACACTGTGCTTTTATTTTTTGTCCTGTCTCACTCTTCAAATGCTTATATACTGTCTTAATTTCTTAACAAATGTTAATATATTCATGTTGGTTTCTTGAACACCTTAGATTTAGATGTTATTGGTTACATGTTTAGCTGATGTTTAATTCTATTATTTTTTACACAGACGGGCGGGGGACACCTTCTGTCCTCTTAGCCACGCACCCGTTTACACTGGGATTTACTGAAACGTTTATCTTGAAGTATAAATATTTTACGCATTCCCGAACTCTGTGCCTTAGTTTAGACATTAGAGTAGGCATATTCTGCCTAGTTCTTAGGTTTACCTAGGTTTTTAGGCACTATCCTAGTAGGTTTCTCCTCAGCCTCTGAGGCATGAACCTACTCCCTTGCCTTTCTTCTCTAGTTACTCATACATTTTTTCTTTCCTCTACTTTCTTTTTCCTCCCTCTTCATTCCCTCCCTCCCACCTCTTTACTCCCTAGGTATTACAGCTTTGGAGACTACTTCTCTATTTCTTGGTACTCCTCCTTAGAATACTGATCATGGCCTTTACGTCACTCTCCCTCAATGTTAAAGGGCTTAACACACCTCAAAAGCGCTCCCTCTTATTCCATACGCTACACAAACTTAATGGTGATATAATTTTTTGCAGGACACTCATTTCAGGGCTGGTGGCCATCTCTCCTTGTCATCAAGAAGATACTCCAATGCCTATTATTCCTCTCACTTTTCAAAGAAAAATGAAGTTGCAATTCTTCTTCGCAATTCAGTGCCGTTTGTCATGTCAGCAATGAAGGACGACCCCAAAGGCCGGTTCCTCTTCTTGTCTGGAAAGATTGGTCATCTGGACATAACCTTTGCTAACATTTATGCTCCAAATACAGGTCAGACAGCCTTCTTCATGCACTTTTTCTCGGAATTACATCAATTTCGTAAGGGTCTGCTTTTACTTGGAGGCGACTTTAATACTGTCATGTCCCCTCTTTTAGACAGATCTGCTTCTAGACATCCACCCCCCCATCCTCACATACAAAACACCTGCAAAAAAATATACTGAGGCCGGCCTATTTGATGTATGGAGAGCGTTATATCCCTCATCAAGGGACTATACGTTTTACTCTTTTCCCCATCAAACTTATTCACGGATTGATATGTTCATGGGTTGTACAAATATCTTCCAACATATAAAAAAAAGCCGATATAGTTTCTAACACGTGGCCAGATCATTCTATATTATCCTTAACGGTTGACCTGTTTCAGAGTCCTCGGGGCAGAGCCTCCTGGAAATTGAACGAGACTCTCCTTAAACTCCCTGGGTTTAAAGATCTAGGGGTAAATGTATCAAGCTGAGAGTTTTCTGGCGGGTTTGAAAAGTGGAGATATTGCCTATAGCAACCAATCAGATTCTAGCTATCATTTAGTAGAATGTACTAAATAAATGATAGTTAGAACCTGATTGGTTTCTCAAACCCGCCAGAAAACTCTCAGCTTGATACATTTACCCCCTAATATCTGACTCCATCACAAAATATTTTGAAACCAACTCAAATCCAGAAGTCCAGATCCCCACTATTTTGGAAGCCCACAAGGCGGTCATACGGGAAGATATCATTCAGTTCGCCTCTCGCAGAAAAAAAACCCGTAGCGAGACTCTCAATAAACTTTCACTCCAACTTAAACATCTGGAAGCAATACGTAAGGAGTCTAGTACCCATTCAGTTTTACAAGAGATACAAAAAACTAAAGGCGAAATTCAGTCGGTTCTCACAGAGAGAACAGAACGCCAGCTTAGATGGCTTAATCAAACTTTATTCTAGAAAGGGAACAAGGCTGATACGCTCTTGGCCAGGAGATTAAGAGCCAAGAGGGGCTCTCAAATGATCAACTCAATTAGAAATAAAAAATGGGACCTATCTTATGACCCTAGGACCATAAATAAAACTTTCCATAGCTACCTACCTGGACAAATGTTCATTACCCTCGTTATCCTCCCTTCAGGCTTCTACCCTCAACGAGGCTATTTCTAGTGAAGAATTAGTATTGGCATAAAAATCACAAACGAATTCTAAGGCCCCCGGTCCCGATGGCTTCATGATGTTATACTATCCAACATTCTGTAAGAAACTGGTGCCCCACCTGACCCAGCTGTTTAACTACATTCTCATGGGGGGCAAATTTGATGCTGAATCCACTCGCTCCACCATAGTGGTGATCCCTAAGCCAAATAAAGACCCAACGTGCTGCCCTAATTATCGCCCAATCTCATTAACCAACGCAGACATTAAACTTTTCGCCAAAATATTGGGGAATCGTTTAAACGCCTATATGCCAGCTTTAGTCTTCCCAGACCAGGTGGGTTTTGTCCCCACTAGGCAGGCTCTAGATAACACTAGACGCACAATAGATATTATTGCCCATGTTAATCAGAATAAGATTCCATCTGTTGTCTTGGCACTTGACGCCGAAAAGGCCTTTGACAGACTCTCGTGGCCTTTCATGTTTAGCACGTTAAGTCACTTTGGTCTAAACGGGGCCTTCATATCGGCCATTCAGGCCCTATACCACCGCCCCTCCTCATCGGTTTTGACCAATGGGCTCCAGTCTCAGGCTTTTTCTCTAGGCAACGGCACCAGACAAGGGTGTCCCTTGTCTCCCCTGCTGTACGCCCTATGCATAGAACCCCCTGGCTGCAGCTATCAGGCGAAACCCGGACATCTCAGGGATACGAATTGGCCCCCGTCACTTTAAAATTTCGCTATTCGCCGATGACATACTATTAACACTCTCAAACCCCCTTATTTCGCTTCTAAATCTTCTTGAGGAACTTAAGGAATACAGTTTCTTATCAGACTATAAAATAAATAACTCTAAATCGGAAGCCCTTTCGCTTCAAGTCCCCAGGGTTACTAAAATTATACTCGAATCCTCGTTCGACTTTCAATAACGCCCTAAGGCGGTGCGCTTTTTAGGGGTCCAGATCACGAAAGAATATAAAAAGGGACCTGACAAAGTGGGACTCACTTTTTGTCTCCTGGTTTGGTAGAATTAACGTGATAAAGAAAACGTTTTGCCTAGAGTCTTATACCTTATCCAGACTTACCTATACCAATCCCAGGCACTTATCTTGCGAATTTACAACCTCTTTGTAGCAAATTCATCTGGCAGGGGAAAAAGTTGAGACTTAAAAGATCCTGCTTGGCCAAATCCACACAGCCAGGGGGATACAGATTACCGCTTTTGAGCGGTACT
Organism: Mixophyes fleayi; assembly: GCF_038048845.1. Lineage (NCBI taxonomy): Eukaryota > Metazoa > Chordata > Amphibia > Anura > Limnodynastidae > Mixophyes > Mixophyes fleayi. The sequence continues at coordinate 191,344,715 of NC_134407.1, forward strand.
ATCATGCAGTTAACCTTAGCCAAATCATTATACTGGCAGTCTGTTCCGGGGATTAAGAGATGGGTTGACATGGAGAACGCTCATACATCGAATCATAGCTTGAACTCACTACCCTGGCTCCCCAGAAATCAAAGGCCGGCCTTAGTTTACTCGCAACCCTCCATACAGTTTACACTCAACTTATGGGATAAGCTCCATAGAAAGTGGGAGCTCATCTCATTCCCTTCTCCACTTACCCCGCTGTGGCACCATCCAGATTTCCAGACACGAAACAGTCAGTCATTCTCACGCTCATGGCAAGAGGCGGGCATCACTCAGTTTACCCACATACTAGGAGAATTTGCTCCTCAGGCTTTTCCAGATACTAGAGAGAAAAAGGGCCTTTCTTCGTCCTTGCAATTTGCTTACATACAAATTAGAGGCTTCATACAATCACTCTGCAGATCCTCTAAATTACGTAAGCCTACACCTTTCGAGAGGAGTTGTATGAATAGCTCAGATGCTCAAGGATTGATATCATTGGTTTATCATACTTTCCTGGGCCCAAAGTCTGATCTTACTGAATCCTTTGAGGAGGCTTGGCTTCAGGACACTGGTAAGGTCTTGGAACAGGAGGGATGGTCCTGGCTCGGGATGAGAATCTCTAAAATCTCCATCAATACCTCAATACATGAGAACACATTTAAAGTATATACTAGATGGTATCTTGTGCCTACAAGACTGCACATAATATATCCTGGTACCTCGGATCTCTGTTGGAGAGGTTGTGGAGAGGTTGGCTTATTCTACCACATTTGGTGGATGTGTCCTAGTATCTCTAATTTATGGTCCCAGGTTACTGACCTAATAACAAGAATTTTAGACATCGAGGTGTTGCCCGAGCCAATGATTATGCTGTTATGTTCCCGGGTCAAAGCCCTAAATAAACAGGGAGACAGACTTGTACAACATATCTGTGCCGCTACTCGCCTGCAGATATTGAAAGAATGGAAATCCCCCCATCCACCAAGCCTTCAAAGTGTAGTCTCCCGTGTGTGGTACATGGCCACAATGGAATATATTACCAGTCTTCTTCACGACAAAATTCTAAACTTTCACAAGGACTTTTGGTACTCTTACCATCAAGCAACAACACCCGCCACCTGAGAAACTATTTTTCAGATATATTAAACAGATTTACCCCTCTCCCTCTTTACCCTTCCACTTTCCTTTCTTCCTCCTTTACTTTTCTTTCTTCCCTTTTTTTTTTTTTAAAAAAAAAGAAAAAATTAGAAAACATAACAGCAACGACACAAAGTTCCATAGTAGTAGAGTCTTTTATTGTTCATAGGTGGATTGAATCAACCTTTTAGTTTAATTTACATTTTTACATTAATTATAGGTTAATTCACTGTTAAATCATAACAAAAAATAAATAAATGTCTGTGATAATTTATCTTTATGAGTGGTTCTCACTTTCTGTATTCTTATCGACATGTCTTGAGTCCTCTACCTCAACAGTTTTATCAGCTACTGTTTGGAACTCATGTTTCTGCAAAAATAAAGAGATTTAAAAAAAAGAATGTAAATGACTTTCAGAATTTTAAGTCTTTTTTTTAACATTTTGTAGAGAACTGTCTGATTAATTCCACAAAAATGTTTTATTTAGTTTGTATTGCAGACTAATCCCAGTGTTAGACTATAACAAGATGTCAGAATGCCCATTTAATCCTGATTTTTTTGACATTTATATGAAAGTGAGATGAATTTTAAACAGATGTAAAATCTACTTTGTTGCATTTAATTTATAGTCCCCTGCTAACCTACAAAACGCATTGATAGCCCATCAGGTACATTGTGACTCAACCTCCTAGTTTTCATTCCTCATATCAAAAGTTGCTTAGACTGACCCAGAGTAACCTTGAACTCGCCCTCATTCTTACATTTCTTCAACTGCTTCTATAGGGTTTATGCACTATTTTCCATTTTTATGCACTATTTTCCATTTTTATGCACTATTCCAACCACAGTATGGGAAGCTTTGGGACATGAACAGCTTTCCATTGATTATGAAAAGGTTTTAAGACCTTCCTTAAATAAGCTCTATGTACTTGGCCCTTTTGTAAGTGCATTTCTACCCATTATTTTTGGACCTGGTTTAACATATTTTCTGCAAATTTCTTCCTCAGATGACGACACATTGAATAATATATCATGCTCTAGACATGTGAAGAGGATGAACTACTTATCTAGCCAGCTTGAAGATCCTACTGGTTGATTCCCTAAGTCAGGGGTAGGGGCGCCGAAAGATGGCAGTTCATAGCACATCTAGGAAACAATGCCACACAGCAGTGACAGAAAAGAAAAGTGGTGCAAGATGGAATTGTCCTTGGGCCCTCCCATCCACCCTTATGTTGGAACTTAAAAAGGACATGCAAACTTTAACAAACCAAGCACAAGGAGTGCCATATTTGTGACTGAAGTGCCTGGTTTGTTTGGGCTCCCACAAAAAAGCTAACAATGGGCCTAAGGCAGCTAAACTAACAGTGCTGTCAACTTTACAGTGGCAAGTCCTGCATTAGTGGAAGCAGTCTTGCCAGTGACAAGAAGAAGGTCATTGCCAAGCCTGGGCATAAGACCAAAAGATCCACCTCTTATGTGTAGAATTTTTTTTACCCAAATCCTGACAACAGTTGTCTAGCCATTTGTAGCGTTTGTAAATCCACAGTCAGTAGAGGTAGGGACCTTAACCATCTAGAAACCTCATCCATGTTTCGCCATTTGAAGCGAGTTCATGGCAAGCTCTTGGAGAAAATCAGAAACTTATGCAATAACAAGCAGTCCAGCATCAGCTACCTCCCTTCTCTCAGCTAGATCCCAGCACCTGTAATCTACACCCCCAACACCTTCATCATCAATATCTTCACTAGTGATCAGAGTTAGTCCTGCATCCAAGTTGCTAAGGCTAGATGACTCCTCCGCTATCCAGGATTCCTCAGAAGAATCCTTGAGCATTAGGCCTGATGCTGCTGCTCCTGCAGCTGAGGGTGGATCTTCAACCCAGAAGCAGACCAAGAAGAAGACTACTAGTAGTTTGCAACAATTTACTGCTAATCGTTTGCAAGAGAAAGCAAGTATGACAGCTCTCACTCAGTTGCACAGCGGATCACAGGCGCCATGGCGATTATGCTAGTATTAGATCTGCGTATAATATCCACCATCAATACAGCAGGTTTTAGACAGTTAATTGAGATCCCGTGTCCCCGTTACCAAATTCCATCTCAACACCATTTTACTAGACAAGCAATTCCTCACCTCTACCAGGAGGTTACAAAAAAGAAAATCATTGGGCTACAAAATGCCATTCTACCCACTGTAAACTTAACCACAGATATGTGGACAAGTGAAACTGAGAAAATTAAAGATTATATGACTGTGACAGCCCACTGGGTTGATGAATCACCTTCAGCAGCTGGAACAGCAGCGGCATCTAACAAACAACGCCAGACCTTTCAGAGGCAGACTACTCTGTGTATTATCTGCTTCACTAAGAGGTATACCGCTGGCAACCTGTTTGAAAAACTAAGGGATGTCATTGCACCATGGCTAATCCCGCTTGGACTCTCCTCAGGATATGTAATTTCTGATAACGCCACCAACATTGTTACAGCGGGGAGAATTCCATCACATTCCCTGTTTTGCTCACACAATCAACTTGGTAGTACAGAGCTTTTTAAAAAATTACAGTGACATGCAAGAGATGCTGTCTGTGTCCTGAAATATTTCAGGTCATTTTCCGCATTCTGCAACAGCATGTAGGAGATTGCAGCAGCTGCAAGAAGAATACAATTTGAGGGGTAATGTACTTTAGTCCAGTGGGGCTAGGGCTCAGTGGAATGAAGGCAGGGATTGTTTTGACCCGGTTTCACATGTATGAATGTTGGGAGGTTTGCTGCAAGTTATATATGCTGTTATATATTGCATTATTAGTAGCTACCAAAGTCAATTATCTCCTGGAATGCTTAATATCTTTCTCACTGACTAAAACCTCCCAACTGTTCGGATTTCAGTGGTAAAGTTCCAGTTTTAGGGCTGTGTCCCGCTCTCCTGCCCGGGAATTTGCGTGTCCTGAGGGTGAAAATGTTGGGGGTATGTTTGGGTTATGTAATGGGCAGTCGAGCGCTTTACAGCGCTAGGTAGCACTTTGTGGGCATGGCAACACCACCATCACAATGTGACCACACACCCACATTGTGACATGGCTACACCTCCTGCCCGCTGCCGGGTACAGACATGTTGGGAAGTATGGCAGACTAGACACTGGCCAACTAGAGCTCATTAGTTCAGGGCGGGGCCTATTTTGGGAGCTATGTGTACACTTCATTGTAGTAATTGGTTTCCACTACAGAAATTAGAACATTTCACAGCAACTATAACAATACTTATCAGAACATTATATCTGGACTTTACTTACATTTGCTCTTTTTTGTCCTCCTCGACATCAAATTCTTCCTCCTCAACTTCCCTATGAAACACATAAAATAAAACACTCATAAATAATGATCACCACTGCAAAAGTATTGTATATATTCACGTGAATTCACAGAATATGAAACAACTTATTATTTCATGAAATTGTTGCTTTAATTATGTATTAATAAAATTCACTGTTGTCGGCTATAAAATCACCATGGTAGCTAGGTCATTAGATTTTTCCTTGGATTCTTTCTTTAGACTGCTGTTAATAATTTTTAATTTTGCAGACTTTCAAAAGTGTAATGTGATTACCATGGCAACCACAGTCAAATGGCACATGATGTAGTGAGCAGAAAGGCTTTGAAACTATTATCTGAGCTCTATTTTCACTATGACAACCGCCTTTTTGTCACCCCTCTCTGTCATTAGATGACATGTTGAGTGCTGTGAGCCTTTGGCAGCCATGCATGTTTTCTCTCCAAAGAGATATTAGTAAGGATATGCATACTTAAAGGCTAATTACCTTGCTATGTAAAGAAAAAAAAACTTCAATGGGGGATTGCCAGTTCTAAGGATACACTCATGAGGTATCCAGCTTAGGCATATTTGCCAACTCCTAAATGGCAGACTGGCAGTCTCCTAAATTCCGAGTAGGTCTCCTAGACTCCCAGAAGAGCAGGCACATTTCCCACATCCTGCCTACTTCCTAGTAAAGTGGGAGCCTCCAGTAACTGATTCGCTATGAGTTGCATCATTTTGGCCCCACCCCCACGGCAAAATGATCCTTTTTTGTCATTGCATTGTGGGGGCAGGGCCACAATGACAGGATTCCCCGTGCCCTACCCGCCTCCATTCTCACTCTTTACCTCTCGCGGAGGGAAAGAGGTAAAAGTTGGTAATTATGGGCTTAGGTCACATTTCTCCCCTCTCTGGTATTTTCAGCAGCTCCTGGTATTAGAGCCAATTCCTTAATATCCCTTTATATTACTGTTATTCAGGGTCCCATAACTGTTTTGTAAATGGGGACATTTGTAAAAACTGACATAACTGAACAGAAGCACTGTAAGGAGTATCATGCAAAGCTAAAAAGACTTAGGGCTAGATTTACTAAGCTGCGGGTTTGAAAAAGTGGGGATGTTGCCTATAGCAACCAATCAGATTCTAGCTGTCATTTTGTAGAAGGTACTAAATAAATGAAAGCTAGAATCTGATTGGTTGCTATAGGCAACATCCCCACTTTTTCAAACCCGCAGCTTAGTAAATCTAGCCCTTAGACTAATAGGCACAACTTCTCCCCACTTCCTCTGAAGCTGGTCACAAGCAGGCGTCTCTTTCAGAGCATGTGACCATTAGATTAAAATACAGTGCTCTCTCATCTGTCAAGAGTGTAGGAGAGTGACGCCCGTCTACTTAGTGTAAGTCTTTATATATATTTACCAAAAACTTCTCAGAGTCTATATGCAAAGATTTGGCAACATTTGAAAAGTTTGAAAGATGAAAGTATTCAGCAATATGTAATACTGTACATTTACCCATACACAGTACTGTGCAGTTATCCGGTCTCTAAATCAAGTGTAACATGTGATAAGTTGTGACCCTGGATAAGATCCCTGCAAAGGTTTAATGTAATAGACCTACTCCCCAACCATATGCATGGTGCACATGTTGTGACCCTTTACCCACATTTTTATCCACCGATAAACACAATTTAGACCAACAGAAATTGGTACTGACTGAAAGCTGGAGTTTATAATGAAACCTTTTATGTTTATAAACTCACCTAAGATCTTACTGGTATTTCCTATATTTTCAGTATTGAAAGTAAAACTAATTGTCTTAGACACAATACTATGACACTTGGTAATAATGGAGTTATACAGTTAGGATATAGTTTCCTAACTATTGCGTTGTTCTATACACTCACCAGATTGTTGGCAATTCTGAAAGTATTCTGTATTTCAGTTTGTATCTTCTTTTTCTATAATAAAAAACAGGACGTGTGAGAGGTTTTATCACTTTCATCCCCAGACACCATCAGACACCATCCATTCAATTCAGAACTAAAAGTATCATCACTAATCATCTCCCATAAAGCTTTTACCTCTGATTAATAAACATTTAAATTGTTATTTTTCTCCTTCATATTATCAGAGATTAATGATTTTTACATGTACTTTATGTAACAATGTTCAGTATTTGCAAAAATGTTATTCCATAAGGTTGGTCAGGTGTCAGTAAGGACACAAAAAAAGCAAATTCATGAAAGTTCCATTGAGATTAGATTTTTATTTAGACTGTCTGGACAACCAGCATGGACCTCATGTATACCTCACAACATTCCTGATTGTACAATTAGTACACACTAGGCCACGCCCACAATATACCTACCTCAACACCTGTCATAACTATTTCCTGTGAAACCACAACAGGGCAAACGGCAGCAGAACTTAAGCAACAACAATAGAGTCAAAGCTTTAAGAACAGGTAGGAGAGAGCAGCACAGTCTGACAACTGTCCCAATTCTGGTGGGAAAGTCCCAGTTCTGCTGGACCATCCTGCACTGTCAGGACTTGGTCCTGTCTGTCACACTGCTATGCTTGGGAAGAGGGAGCCACATGCATGTAACATTGGTGCACGCTGCGCTTCTAAAGTGTTAGAATGGGAGGGGTTGAGAATCAGCCAATCACAGATAGTCACGTCCTTTCATAGTGACAGAAAAATCTATAAGAAGCCATAACATGAAGAATGGATGGTGTTTGGGGATGGAGGGGGTTTGAGGGCGGTCTAATGTTTATAAAAGGCTAGGCGTGCCCAAACAGTAGGTTCATCCCTTTGAGATGGCATCTACTATCACTCCCACCAAAATAGGTGGTATGATGATAGTGCTCTTTGTCGCCCAGGCACTGAAATGTCTAAATATGGCTCTGATTGCACCTAACCTCTACTTGAGCCCTATTCATTCTAGTTCTCCAGTACTATGAAAGGCAGCCCTGTTGTAATGCATTAAAGCCAAAACTATAATGATTTTTAATTCATTGTTCATTTAAAATACCTGATAATATCTTTAAATGTAATTGTTTCCAATGTGGAGATTAATGCCAGTATAAAACATATGATCATCAGAGATTCACATGTTAAATATATTTCTTACAATATATTCTTATCCTATAGGCTTTATAAGCCGATATTTCATAAAAAGGCGTATTTACAATGTAAAATCCTACATTACAATCAAATTCAAAGAGGAAAATGTTATTTCTCAGCCTGGTCCTGAACCTGAAACATGGTACAAGATGCTCAGTTACCAAACTTCCAAAATATTTTCCTAGCTCAATGTATTGATGAGAATGGGAGTTTCTAATCATCAGTTCATTAATCAATCACAGACAGGTTGCTGTTACAGGAATTAGAGATGTGTGAAGCCCCCGTGTTTTGGTTTGGGTTCTAAAACCATTGTAGTGTTTTTGTTCTGATTTTAGCCGACAGTCCTAATGGGTTTAAAAATTGTGAAAATCAGGTAAATTGTGTAATTTTGAGCCGTTTTTGTCACTACATTACTATTTATATCATTAACATTCATTCACAGTCATTTGTAGTCTATTCTTTAATGACCTCTTCACAACTATCCAAATTTTCTCCAATATTGGCCAAAAGGCTGCAACGAGCTGTTTGACTAAAATTACTGACATAGCAGCAGCACAAATACATGGCAGTGTAATAAAAGGTTCAATCCCCATGAAACATAGTGGGACAGCAGTGGGCATAAAGTGTGGAATTCCACCTCGTTACTACCTCTTGCTTCAGTTGGTTACATGGCAGGTTATTATTTTTAAGCTGCTGCAATGATCTACATGCGTCCACTGAACATGCGCAGAAATTATACCGGCCACAGACAGCATCTCCTGAACTGACCTCTAATTTCTAACAATTTCTGAGACAACCAAGTTTTGTGTGCAAAACATGGTACATGTTGAAATTCACCCAATCGTAATGCACCCACAGTGCTGCACACAATACACTTATAGATTACATATACATGGATAACCAGGGCTCCACTTATATAATACACTGAGAGCTGTACAACAGACCCACCAATAACCACTGTTACTATTACATGTAGAGATATGTACTATGTGTGCTGGCTGTTCTTACACTTATAGCCCCATGTATGTATGTATGTATGTATGTATGTATGTATATATGTATGTATGTATGTATGTATGTATGTATGTATGTATGTATGTATGTATGTATGTATGAGCCTAGTAATGGCTCACCCAGTAGAATTACAACTATATTACTGTGTAAGAAGAAATACTATATTGCAGTTGCAGGGAAATACATTAATTTGTGTGTAAGAGACATACCTGATTACTTGGTGCTGTCGCACACTTTTAATAAATCTGTTAGATAAAATGAAAAAGTTAGAATAAATGACAGATATTTCATGCTTGTCAACATTACACAAAATCCAGTGATGAATTCCTATTGGCCAGGTGAATGCTTCTAAAAACCAGGGACAATGTTTGGGACAACACAGTATTGTATTCCTGTACATGAAGTAATGAAACGCTGCATGATACACAATACATGTTGTCACTCTATAGACAGACTGGGCCTCAAGTAGAGTTGGACACATTAGAGTCCAGAACCTACACATAAAATTATTGCTGCAACAATGGCCCATTTACATGTATGTACTGAGTTGCAGGTATCTTAGTATATATCTTCTGCGCAGGCCCCGGCACCATATTTCTGGTGCTCTCTTTACATGTGGTCAGTGGGCTCAGACCAGTCAGGCAATAATTACATGTTTATTTAGTATATTTTTGTTATACACCACAAAGCTCTGTGCTGCTGCTGCTGATTATCAGTGTGTATCTTTATACCAGGAATCCAGCAACCTTCAGAGATTCACCTCCTTACAGACATATCTGTGGATGTCCCACCACTGGTGTAGATACAATTACATGTACATGCCCTTTCTGTACTTGCCCTATGGCTGCACGCCCCTTACCTCCCCGCTTCTGCCTTTCTAAGCATAACTGGTATGTATATCATTATATAGTAATGTATAATGGATGTACTTACTTCTTATCAGGGAGCGATTCTTCATCTCTATTAGACAGAATAAAGAAGACTTTGAGAACCCAAAACACATTGTACAGCTATGTGATAACATCATTATCTATTGCTACATGTTGATGTATAAAATTGCTAATAAATAATACATTCAGCCAAGAAAGCTGTATAATAAAGTGTAAAGGTCCTGGTTGTTGTTGACCTTCTGTAAAAGTTGATTAACTTACAATAAACAAATGAAAAATCTACAACAACAGCAAAAAAGATTCTCTATGAAAACCTCATGACATAATATTAATATTAACCAGGGATTGGGGGACAGTAACCAGACGGGTAATAGTAGAAGTAGAATAATATATTTACCTGATGTCAGAATCATTTTCAACACATTTTCCGCAGCTATAATAGAAAATATACAGAGTTAGAGGATCTATGATGAGGAGTGAACAACATATAATCATAGTAAAGTGATATCACATCTATGTGCAGCCTGAAGCATTGATAGACCTGTATAATGTAAAACCGCATTCCCATGATAAAATGTTCTCTGTTTTACATAAACCACTGTGACCGGCTATAAGAAGGATGTTGGTATTTACTATTTCCCTTGTTTTATTTCATCAGGCTGCTTTAAATGATTAAATGATTTATGATTGCTCAGTCACATGACACATGGTGCAGTGAGCAGAGAGGCTTTGTAACTCCCCTCTGAGCTCTGTCTGCACTGTGACATCCACCTTCTCCTACTCTCTGCCTTCACATGACATGCAGAGAACTGGGAGCCTGTGTCTGTGTAGCAGACTCAATGGCTCTAGGTTTGGCAGCCATTTCTGATTGCCAACCAGAGAACTCTTGAAAAGGAGATAATGATAAAATAAAATCAGACCAGGTAGTGAGAAATGCATTTAATATACAGAGTAACAGAGATTGTAGTGATTATTGGGTCAACACTAGAAAATGGGGATATTTTCAGGGAGAAACAGTTTTAAGAGCAAATCTTTAAAACCCAGGTCTGTCAGTGGAAATTAGTAATGTCTGTTACTATGTAATTACTAAGCAGCCACATGTAATAGGACATCATGTTGATCTACACTAAAACCTTACGCATTTTATCGCATCTTGCCCCATTTCACTTCCTTCTTGCTCTTTCTCTCGTCTGTCCTGTCCATCCCCCTAATAACTGTGTCATTCCATCCAATGCTTCCTTCATCCCTTTTTATATACATTTCATTACTATTCACTCTGATTTCCACTATTTTCATCCCCCCATCCTCATTTCCCATCTACTCTCTACTGTGTAACAGAACAACATGGCTTCTCCATTTATAATATCATCATAGTCAAATCAAACTGTTACACAATATGAAGTCTATTCTCTATATACTGTTATCGCGTATTTTCATTTGAGCAATATAAAAATCCTTCAAGGGGACCTATCAGCTGTGAGATAATTTGTTCTTTACTTAGAGCCTAATGCACTAAGAAAGTGTAAATGTAACTGATCTTTTTTCATACTCCCTCCACTTGGGACAGCATAATAATTATGGCCTACTGTGTATAAAGGCAGTGACTATCAAGCAGAGACAGTATAGAAATACTATGAATATGAGCCATATGAACTATGTTCTAGGCTCTGTGTAAACAACTAATTATTTATCAACTGACAGATTCTCTTAAATTATATAACCAGTCATACAGCAAAGTTAATAGTCCTGAAAGGTCACCTAAGTCATATATGTGTCCATACAGTCATCAATGTAGTAGAGCCAACAAGAACTAAATTATATTGATAAATACAATTATAGATATTTACTTATCTATAATTATAGATATATACAATTATATTATATTATATTATATATTATAGATATATACAGTTATATTATATATACAATTATAGATATTTACTTATCTATAATTATAGATATATACAAATATATTATATTATATTATATTACGTATTATAGAAATATACAGTTATATTATATTATATTACAATTATAGATATTTACATACCAATAGCTGAAGCATTGCCCCATTCTTTGCACTTTATCACTAAAAATAAAAACAGTTGTTATACAAGAGTAAAACCAATAGTTGTAATAGAAATGTTCCTTTTTGGTCAATAAATGTATTCTCGCTGGCTACTGCTCTTCCCACTACATCAATACCCCCTTAATGTGTACCGGGAGGACCATCTAGATACATGGGTGTAGCTAGATGTTACACATTAAGTGCACGTCATCAATGAGGACTAATGAAAAGATGCTGAGATATAATAATCATGTAATAAAACGAGTGATGAGTGGAGATACAGATTTTGTTTGTATTAAATTAGTTTAAAAATGTTTTACCTTGTTTTAACTACAACAATTTTAGCAAATTACTACAGTAAGAATTGTTGTTTTCCCAGAATATCAGTTGTGTAGTGAAACCATTGGGTGCACCTAAAAGAGTTATGTATTTGTCTATCTAATCATCTGGAATAAGGATTGGCACAGTCAATGAATTACTTATCCTAAGGATTTGATGATATTATTGAAGAATAAAGGAAGGGTAGAGAACAGGTAATGTCCTCAGGTAAGTGATGGAAGGAACCTATAGGACGATGATATTGGTAGAACATAGAAAATATCAGAACAGGAATTGAGCATAGGAGAAAAATACATACAGTACTTACAGTCCAACTCAATGTAACAAGTGAGAGTTCTAAGCCGGCAGGTCAGTACATCATGTGACTAACACATGTGAGGTCATAGTGCCCAGGCTCAGTAATACATTGTGACATCACTCCACCATCATCAGCAGCAGCAGCAGCCCCAGCATCTGATTTAAAGTGACCAAAAATTACTATAACATACAGAGGGCGTGGTCATAACACAAATAAATGGCCAAAGTCTTTTTTAAGAGATTTCTGTAATTTTAAAATTGAAATATGAATACATTTAGGAAAACCATTAACTTATATAATCATACCAATTAACAATCTTAAAATATAAAACATTACTTTGTACTGTTTAAACCAAAGACTTTGGATGATAGGATACTATATAAAGATGTCCTCTGCTATCCATGTGGCTATGAGGATGATGAGGATCATGGGACAATAGTACTGCAATAAGGCATCATAAGAACAAACAGTTACTCTAATTATATGTTCAAAGGTGAGCAGATAACGTGTAACAATCAAACAAGTATAAATAAAGCGTCCAGTCCATTAAATACAAGCACCATCTAAAAGGCTATTCATCATCATCATCATCACCATTTATTTATATAGCGCCACTGATTCCGCAGCGCTGTACAGAGAAATCATTCACATTCAACCTCATAAGCTGAAAATCATAAGTTTGGATTTTCAAGAGTAACATGGTTAATATGTCGGTGGCTCTGTGCATAATGATTGTGGGAGAAAAACACAAGACCTGACAATCCATATTGCAGTTCAAAGTGTAGATGTCATTAGTACAGCTGGCATTATATATATATATATATATAGACAGAGGGAAAAACTACAGTAGGGCACGTCCTACAGTGCACACCCTAAATGTTCCTTTAACAATAAATGATACAGTATATTAACAAATGCCTTTCAAGTCTCTTGAATCTGCATCATCTTGGGAAATGTTGGCTTGTCCACAGCTGAGATGGGAAGTACATAGATGATATTATTTTATGACTAACTCAGTACCTGCTTTATTTATATATAGAATTCTGTTAGTGGTTCATGCTACACAGAAATGTGGTTGGGTGACTTGCCAAGGTCAATATATGACATTCACCACTCACTGGATGATTCATGGACACCAACATCATCATCATTATCATCCTCATCAACCCAACCAATACCTTCTCTACCTTCTATATATAATGGCATATCATATTGATGTAGAAAACAATAACATTAATGCAAATGGTGAGGCCATTAGCCAAAGTATGAGATACCATTAATGGGAAGTAAAATCAGGCAATATAGTGATTAACAACCATTTCCTCAGTGTAATATATATATATTATATTTAATGCAGAACTTAACAAAGTTGAAGCAAAATGTGGGACATCCAAGCAAAATCTGAGACACATTCAAAGCAAATTGAAAACATGAGACTTTTTCCATTTGAATAAATAGTTTATTACTAATTTCAAGTAAGTAAACTACAACCTACAATTGTTTACATTATAAAAGTAATAATTTGAAATAATATATGTCAATTTTTTTTCCATAATGGCATATAAATACCAAGAAAATACTTACCATACAAACATAATGTTCATCATAACACTTTACCCTACTGACAGGTTTAGAATACTTTTTTTTTACTTTTTATTTTAACAATCATAGATTACAAACTAGTATAAAAGTATAAATGACAGGTTGGAAAAAAAACAGATATACAATAACAATTGTAGCGATAAACAAACTAGGACATATAATAATACAGATTTTATGTGTTCTGGGGGGGTGGTCGTCATGAAAAGGAAGTTGTGGTAACTATATCTGGGGCAATGGTTAGATGGGGCTTGATTTAATGTATAGTAATTGGGAAATGGAGATGGAGGAGAACAGTTCCAGGGTCATACAGTGAGAATATGAGAAGCCAACTGTGCCAAGTGATTGCCCGCATCCCGCAGAGAGTGGCAAAGCAGAAAGAACCAGGGGACTTTCAGGACTGGACATGGGGGAAGCAAGGAGAGGAGGGTCTTGATCTTACCCAGAAAGAAGATATCTTTGGGCAGGACCACCTGGAATTTAGAATATAGATAAGGTCAATGGTTCTCCTCATGTTATCTCTTGCTTGTCTGCCGGTACAAAACCCACTTGATTATAGTGACCCACGTTGGGAAATACTGTATATTTTTAAGTCATTGTTGAGCAGGAAAATTGGGTGGTAGAAGTGATCTCAGTGCTAAGCTGGTCAGTCTTTTGGGCTTTAATTTGGGTAGCCAGGCAGCTATCAGGAAATCCTCTGTTGTCTTATCTTGTTTCTGGTGATCTAATTCTTCTGGGCGCTGGGGGAGATTATAGAGTTTGAGATAATATTTTTAAAATTCTAAACAAATTTTTGGGGCGTCAAAAACTAGTATTCCATTGGAGTCCCTAATAGTCTGGAGACTGCAGGATGAAATTCTTGCACGGAGTTAAGTGGCCAATAACTTGTCAGCCTTATCGCCATTTTTATAATAGAGCTGATTCAGCCATTTTAACCTATTTGCTGATTGGTGAGGAAAGGTCAGAGGAGAGGTCAGAGGAGATCAGGGCATGGCGACCATGTGATAAGGTGAATGTGGGATGTGATAAGTTGTAGGGTGAGGTTGTGACTGTGCAGGACCATGCTGTCTCCGGAGAAGGTGTTATGGACAGCAGAATAGAAAGAATAGTCTCTGGCAAGGGGGTCAGAATCTCTCCATGAATTAAAGCAGTTGTGAAGCATAGAAAGTCCTGCGTCATCATCATCATCTTTAGCTATTTATATAGCGCCACTAATTCCACAGCGCTGTACAGAGAACCCACTCACATTAGTCCCTGCCCCATTGGAGCTCACAGTCTAAATTCCCTAATATACACATACACAGACACACAGACAGAAAGACTAGGGTGAATTTCATAGCAGCCAATTAACCTTCCAGTATGTTTTTGGAATTTGGGAGGATACCAGAGCACCCAGGGGAAACCCACACAAACACGGGGAGAACATACAAACTCCACACAGATAAAGCCATGGTTGGGAATCTAACTCATTACCCCAGTGCTGTGAGGCAGAAGTGCTAACCACTAAGCCACCGTGCTACCCTAGAACTCACGGTATCTCTATGGTTAGACACAGGGCCGCCAAGAAGGGGGGAGGTACTATTTACCCGGGCCTGGGTGTGCCAGGGGGCCCGTGGCTGCACTGCCGACTATTTTAATTATTTATTTATCTATTTTTTTTTAAACACATATTTTTTTCCAACTTTTTGTTTATGTGCCCCAGGGGAAGGGGGTGGGGGTTTTGCTGACCTCGGTGTCCGGTTCTTGTGGATCCGCCATTACTATGGTTACGTGACGTCACGCGAGAGTACCCTGATGTGCTCTTTCGTGACTTTCAGTCTCACTTGTTGACTCCAGTCTGTGACCGCTCCTGTAAGGAGCGTGAGGCACGAGGCTGGCTTAGCTTAGGTGCTGCAAGCAGACATGAACATTGTTCCTGCAGGTCGGTTGATTTAGCACAGACAACACAGTCTGTGCTATGGGAGTGTGTGTGACAGCCTCAGGCAGCAACATACTGCAGACTGCAGTAAAAGCTTCTTCACTCAGGAGCGGTTTGGCTGGATTGTGTCCTAATTTGTGTTTTACATAATATTTACTGTGTGAGTGTTTCTGTGAGTAATGGAAAATGTTATTATTTTACCAAATGTTCCAGTTGTTACAGTCAATAATGTTTGAATGTTTGAATTCTCCTGCTTGACTTTCTTTGAAGCTTCCCTCCTAAATAGTGTCATGACTTTACTATGTTTTCATTTGCACTGGTTATTAAGGTATTTTTTACCATAAACTGTGCCAGGAAAGGCAAAAAAGGCATCACATTAAGAACGGTGACCAATTTTTTTTGCCACCATTTTTAAGGTGGTGTAAATAAAACTGTGTGTTTTGTGCAACTAAAACAACACTGCAGATTATTGCGACTTTGGAACAGCCTCTAAGGCTGGGTACACACTATAGGTTTTTCACCCGATTATCCGGCCAATCACACGATAAACGACCGTTCGTCCCGATATTGCATTAGTGTATATGCTCCAACGATGTGAAGAAGTGAAGTGTAAAGGATAATGTAATCAGGCAGGGTATGGAGTACTAAAAAAGGAGGTGACAGATTTAGGAATTGATCTAGGAACTTTCATCAATTGCATATCTGCAATGATGGATTCAAGGAATCAATCTATTTATGGGTTCAAGATGGTCCCTGGATCTCTTGTGAGTGTGAATTAAAACTCAAAATATTATGGATACCATCACTGCTGTAGCTGCAGGGGGATTCATATACAGGTAACACTTCTTATGTTACCATAAAGTATGAAGATCTAATATAATAGCGCTGTGCAGGGCCGGATTAAGAAAATGGAGGCCCCTGGGCTAAGGGGGCCTGCATTCCCCCTTGAGGGCCCCCCCCCCCTTGATCGGAGTTGCCCACGCCCCCTTCCCCGGCACTTACCTCCTTCTCCGGCGCGCTGTACGCTCTTTACTGAGGAGATCTTGTGAGAGTGAGGCTCACGAGATCTCCTCAGTAAGAAGACTACAGCGCGCCGGAGAAGGACCACAGTGAAAGTGCTGGGGGCGCTGGGGGCGCCCCCGCCCCCGACCGATCAATACTGCTGCTGAGCACTTTCAAGGGCCCCCTGGATGCCATAGGCCCCTGGGCTGTAGCCCAGTTAGCCCTATGGTTAATCCGGCCCTGGCGCTGTGTCCTTTTTGGCACAAATAGCATTGTCACAGGTTTTTTTTTTGCTTCATCAAATCCATTTTCTCAAGGATAAAATAATAACATGCTACATATCTGTACCTTCAATTCCAATTATGCCACGGTAATGCCCCCAATTCATATTATGCCTCACATACGTGCCCCCCAATCACATTATGCTCACATAAATGCCCCCAATTCACATTCTGATACACAGAAGTGCCCCCAGTTCATATTATGCCACAGTAATGCCACCAGCTCAATTTTTGTTCCACACATAAGTGCCACCATTTCTATTATGCCACAGTAATGTCCCCAGTTCATTTTATGTCACACATAAGTGCCCCCAGTTAATATTATGCCTCATTAGACAGCTGTGTGTGCGACTCCCCTCATGCGTCATCCGTTTTGCAAAGATTAGTAAATGTAATGCTTATAGATTGCATCGCAGCTGATTGTAGTGCATGGAAGATATCAATTTAAATTTTGCCATTTTTGAGCAGTTGTTTTTTGTTCATTTTTTTTGTTCATTTTTGTTAGTCTTAAAATTAAGGGCAATGTGCTGCCCTTTTGAAGATTGGATGCATGGATCATATACTGCATGATCTGTGTTATGTACTGTGTTCACTTATTGCTCTGCTTTTCCATCTTTCATGTACCATACATTTTGAAAACAGACCCCAACATTCCAGGGTCCGGAGAAGAAACCAGCAGCAGACTGTGAAAGCTGTAATAACAGGTACGATAGAGCAACACAGTCCACCAACAGTCTTGTTCTTTAGCCCTGCTAATTTTGTTTACTAACCTCTCTTACTCTCTACCTCTTTTAGTACCCCTCTAACTGTTCTCTCACCTTCCTTAATGTCCTTTCCATCCACTGCTGTGTCTCTACCTTCTATCTTACTCACCTCCTTCCTGCCACCTTCACTCCACCTCATCCTCTTACCCTCTCATCACACTTTTCATGTTTGCCTTACACCTGCCATATAGCTGGAGCATATGATACAGCTAAAACACACATACCTACAAGATGCCCTGTAATTTAATTTACCGCACCTGCATAGGCATACCCTTGGTACGCCCTTACTGTACATTTCCTACCTCCGTACACCCCTTCTGCTCTTCAAGTTGCAGGTAGTTGTGTTAGTTAAATTCAGGCATAAATTGCATGCAATTGTGTTCATTGGTGTAAGTTCAGTTCTGGCACATGCACAGATCTGTTTTCATGCAAGATACTGCACGCATGTGTGTGCTTATATATGCAAAAAATGCTATTTCTTCTTGTCCGGGAAGAATTGAGATCCACCACTTCCTTGAAGAGCATAGCTCAGTGACTTCAGGAGGTTCTGGTGAAGCCTGGAGCGACTTGATCTCAAAAACAAACAAGGTGTAACACTTCGGTCCCGCAAATAGTACCTGTCGCATTACCCCCATTTCATTCATCTGGAAACTGCCAGCATCAGACAAACTTCATTCATTCATTCAGCTACATTCAGTTCTGCACAGGTGCAAGTCTATTGCACTTCTGGACCTCCCTCCTCTTATCATTGGCTGAGCACTCCTGGAGCACTATTTAAACCTCCTGGATTCACCTGTCTGATGCCTGTTCCTCAAGCTCACTTCCTGTAGCCTGTGGTTCTGGTTCCTGTTCTCCTTGTGGTTCTCTGCTATTCCAGCCTGCTCTCTGTTCGTGGCCTGTGCTGAACCATCGCTGCTCCAGTACCTATATTACCATCTCCACTGTATTTCATTTTGACAGCTCCGGTTCTCTCATCGTAACTACTACTCAGAGCCGCTACTACACCTGTGACTCATCAGCTGTTACTACGAGTTACCTCCGCTACTTCAGTTTGCTCTCAGTCTCCTGCTGTGTTGAACTATTGCTGCTCCGGCACTGCTACTACCATCTCCAGTGTGCTTCATCGCAACAGCTTCAGTTCTATCATCACTACAGCTCAGAGCCGCTGCTACTATTGTGACTCATCAGCTGTTACTACGAGTTACCTCCGCTACTTTAGTCTGCTCTCAGTCTCTGGCTGTGTTGAACTATCGCTGTACCAGTACTGATATTACCATCTCAACTGTACCTCATCGTGACAGCTCCAATTCTCTCATCGCCTCCACTCAGAGCCGCTACTGCTATTGTGACTCATCAGCGGTTGCTACGAGTTACCTTCACCACGTCAGTTTACTCTCAGTCTCTCACTGTACTGAACTATTGCTGCTCCAGTACTATTATACCATCTCTGATGTACTTCATCGTGACAGCTCCAGTTCTCTAACCGATATCACTGTGAGCCGCAACTGCCTTGGTGACTCATCGGTTGTTCTCCCTAAAGCTACCTCTGCTTTCCCGTGTGTGCTCAGCATAACTCCAGTGCTGTACTCCCATTGTTCCAGTGTCTCTACCCGCGTCGCCTCACTCCTCCACACCATTCTGCTGTATACCCACTCACAGGACCGCGACCTGCAGGTTTAGTGTCGCAAAGACCATACCTCCTTGCAGGGGATTCTGGTGAAAACCACCTGCCTGTTAGACTCCGCGCCTGTGGGTGGGCCAAGCCGTGTTCAGCAGAGCCTAGGGATCTATTTTCCATGAGCAAACCATGACAGTAAAAACAGGCCATCTGTCTCTCCTGCCGAGGCGTGTTTCTTTTTTTTAAAAAAGTAGGACGGATCTCTCCGCCCCTGTATTGATTACCGAGGTCTCAATGCTGTTACGATAAAAAAATCGTTATCCTATCCCTCTCATTACCGAGTTGTTTGACCGTATCAAGGGGGTCAAAGTCTTCTCCAAACTGGATCTGCGAGGGGCCTACAACTTGATACGCATACGCTCCGGAGACGAATGGAAGACAGCTTTTAATACTCGTGATGGTCATTACGAATACTTAGTGGCAGATCCCAAAAAATTACCTAGCCTACAATTGGTGCACAACTACTGTTACGCGACAAAGCCGAGCTGCAAGATAACAGTAAGGAATTAGAGGAGAATGTTTGCTCTGATTCACAAATGACAACAATCCCTGTGGAGAGTCCATCCAACAGTGGGATGTCTAATCGTGAGCATTCTGCTGATGTGTGCCTTAATAGCCCGAGTGTAGCCGGTGATACGCAAATTGAGGATGCCACTTTGGAATTAGAAGAGGATCAGGGGGAGATTTGTGTAGGCGACTAGGGCGCTAATGAGGATGTTGATGAGGATGAGGTTGTTTGTGAAAGTCCTGCACCAGTGGCAGCAGTTCTGGCACGTGACAAGAAAAAGGCCATTGTCATGCCTGGGCATAAAACAAAAAAATCCACTTCTTATGTGTGGAATTATTTCTACCCAAATCCAGACAACAATTGTATAGCCATTTGTAGTGTATGTCAAGCCACAGTCAGTCGAGGGAGGGACCTTAACCATCTTGGAACCTCGTCTATGTTACGCCATTTAACGAGAGTTCATGGCAAAGTGTTGGGAAAAGCTGAAAGTTCTTCCCAAAAAAATACAAGCACTCCATCATCAGCTAAGACCCTCTGCTCACCGACATCCCGACGGCTACAAAATACACCCACCACACCATCCTCATCAATATCCTCAGTAGCGCTCGAAATTAGCCCGGCATCCCACTTAAGACTGGATGGCATCTGCACTATTATTGATTCCTCTGAAGAAAGCGTTAGTCCCACTGCTGCTGCTGTTGCTGCTGCTGGGGGTGAATCGTCATCCCAGAGGCAGGTCAAGAAAATGAGCAGTCCTACATTTCAGCAATTAACTGTGAAACAATCATTTGCGAGGGGAAGCAAATATGACAGCAGTCACCCAGTCGCCAAGCGGATCACAGACGCCATGGCTGCAATGTTAGTGTTAGATCTGCGTCCAATCTCCACAATAAACGCAGCTGGTTTTTCACAGTTAATTGAGGTTTTGTGTCCGCATTACAGAATTCCATTGCGACACCATTTCTCCCGTAAAGCAATTCCACAACTATACCAAAAACTGTGTAAAAATGTAGAGATTGCGCTGAAAAATGCCATTCTGCCCACTGTCCACTTAACCACAGATATGTGGACAAGTGGAAGTGGCCAAACCAAAGACTATATGACTGTGACAGCCCACTGGGTTGGTCATTCACCTTCACCAGCAGGAACAGCAGCAGCATGTACACCACTACGTAACATTTGTCACAGGCAGGCCACTCTTTGTATCACCGGCTTCACTAACAGGCATACGGCTGACAATTTGTTACGCAAACTGAGAGATGTGATTAATGCATGGCTTATGCCACTCGGACTCTCCCCAGGGTATGTCATTTCTGATAACGCCAACAATATAGTGCGAGCATTACAGCTGGGTGACACACACCATCAACTTGTTGGTGCAGAGCTTCCTACGAAATAACCGTGAGGTGCAGGAGATGCTTTCAGTGGCCCGTAAAATTTCAGGCCATTTCAGGCATTCAGCCACAGCATGTAGGAGGTTACAGCAGCTCTAAGAGCAGTTTAACTTGCCCTGCCACCAACTTAAGCAAGAGGTGGTAACTAAGTGGAATTCCACCCTGTACATGCTTCAGAGGATGGAGGAACAGCACAAAGCCATCCAAGCATATTGCACAAGCCATGACATTGGGAAAGGAGGGGGGATGTATTTCACTCTTGCACAGTGGGGAATCCTTTCAGTCCTGTGCAAGGTGCTGAAACCATTTGAAGTTGTGACATGTGAGGTCAGTGCAGACTCTGCTAGTTTGAGCCAAGTCATTCCTTTAATTAGACTATTGGAAAAGCAGCTTGAGAAAATGAAGGAGGAGCTGAAAGCAAGCAATTCAGCAAAGTATGTTGGCCTTGTCGATCAAGTACTTAATTCGCTTCACAATGATCCTCGAGTTATTAAGATCTTGAACTCAGATCAGTACGTTTTGGCCACTGTGCTTGATCCAAGGTTTAAAACCTACATTGAGTCTTTACTTGTAAATGAGCGAGACGTGAACTTTTGCAAGGAGCTATTACTCAGCAAGTTGTCCGCTGAACTGGGCCTCGGCTTGACAACGTGTCCTCCTTCACTTTCTCAAGCTGCTGCTGCTCGTAAAAAATTAAGTTTCCAAAAAAGAAGCAGGGAAGACGCAGGGGGCAGACCAGAACAATTTAACATCTGGGCTGGTTTGAAGGATTTTTCAAAAAAATGTGTCACTTTGCTCATAACTCCATCCAATACGAGTATAAACATGCAAAGGATAGTGGAGGATTACTTTCAAGAGGTAGTTGATATGGAAATGTCAGACAGTCCCTTTCCTTACTGGGAAGAAAAGCAGGCCATTTGGAAACCCATGTACAAACTTGCTTTGCAATACCTAAGCTGCCCACCCTCCAGTGTGTACTCTGAATGAGTGTTCAGCACAGCAGGGAACTAAGTCAGTGATCGCCGTAGAAGGTTACTTCCCAAAAATGTGGAGAAAATGATGTTTATAAAAATGAACTACATCTTCCACGAGGAAGGCCTTCACCATCCAAGACATCCAAGCACTGACTGTTCTCTAATGGCGGATTCAAGCGGCGATGAATTGATAGTCTGTGACGATGACGTACACACTGATGAGGGTGAGGATGAAGCTGAAGATGATGACGATAACATCTTTTTAAAACTTTCTATGTAAGTGTAGGGTGCAATCTACCCCCAAAGAGGAAAGGGACTTGTGGCATTTCCATATCACGTACCGTCTTGAAAGGCTGCTGTTTGGGCAATTTATCCTTAAGGGTAGGGTGTCATAGACAGAGTGACCCCAAACGACCTTTGTCCATCTCTCTTAATATTGTACAGTCTATAACGGCTGAATTTTTTGGTATTTTATACAAGTGGAGGGGGGCCTAGAGAGACAGAAACCAAACTGGCTTTCTCCATGTCAATTAATATTGTACAGTCTATAACGGCTGAATTTTTTTGTATTTTATATAAGTCGAGGGGAGCCTAGAGAGACAGAAACCAAACTGCCTTTGTCCATTTCAATTTATATTGTACAGTCTATACCGGCTGAAATTTTTAATATTTTCTACAAGTGGAGGGGGGCCTATACAGACAGAAACCAAACTGCCTTTGTCCATTTCTTTATATATTTAACTTTAAGTGTAGGGTGTAATATACACCCAAAGACAATGGCTGCATTGCCAATAGGCATAGATGGAGAGGAAGACAATCTGGTTTGTGTGTAGAATTAATGATGGCCTACCAGGAATTAAACTGTTTTTTTCATAATTTATTAGCTTTACAATTACCTTAATTATCCAAGAAACAGGTGGAACACTAAATTAGGTTATTTTAGGCCAAAACAAATTGATTTTTAAACAAAATTGCAAAACAAAACCAAAACACGCAAGGGTGGTTTTGCCAAAACCAAAACCAAAACCTGAAGGTCATCCAGATCCAAAACCAAAACCAAAACCAAAACACGGGCGTCAGTGACCATCTCTAGTTTTCATGTACCACAAATATGCATGATATCTTTATGTTTACATTGAAATTTTAAGTTAATCTACCCAACTATAAGTTTGCCATCACATTTTAAATTTACCTTCCCCTCCAACGCAACATGGTTTCACGAAGGTGCAAAGTTACTAATTTTTTTGTTGCTTTGCTGTCCTTAATGAATCAGGCCCTGTGTCTTTTCTTGGTAGCTCCCCTTGAGGGGTGCAAAGTTTCCCTGGAGAGTCATGGACAGGACGTCCTCCTCAGAGCCAGACTGAGACTGAGACGGAGCCTTAGCTTGTGTACCACGACTGGTAATTTAGAAGTGGCGGTATGAAAAATGTAAGTGAATGGAATTTACAATAAAGGCATTAGAAGTGTCAGTATGACATACCACCGTACACACCCCCACTTCCACCACTGTATATATAAACTTAAAGATAAAATACTTAAACCATACATTTTTAATTGGAAGCCTAAATCCCACTAGAAGAATAGAATAGAATTCATACATTTAAAATGCAAAATTAAACTTTGGGCTGATTCATCAAAGAACGCATCCACCGAATTTGTGCGTATCGTGCGCAAGACCAAACTGCGCATGCCCAAAAACGGGAGTTGCGTATAAAAAACAGTGAGATTGTAACGAATAAGTAAGCAAAGTACTTGCGAATCCGAGCGCAAGGACCACTTATGACACCCTACATCCTTGGGAGTAAAAAGGGCTGTGTGATGGGCGGACACCACTATGAACTAAGTAGGCGTTTACCTCAGGATATGTCTAATTAATACTCTGCCGAACGCAACAATTTAAGTAATACCATACATAACACCAGAGGTGGAACTAGCGAGATGTGGGCCCGGTGCTGGGAGGTGGGAAGGAGGGAGTCGGCCCCTGATACTCTTCATCTGCCATGCAGTGGGCCCCATTATCTCCATGGGCCCCGGTGCACTCCACCTGCTGCACCATTGGTAGTTCTGCCATTGCGTAACACTTGCACCAGCTCGGGGTCATGTCTAAGTCCACGGCAATATTGGCAGCGCTGGATAAACATAGCAGCAAATGTTTGTATTTCATTTAATTTAAGGTATGTACTTGTAACCATAATTTAGATTTGTATTTGTATCTACTTATATTTTACATGGAACATGCAGCTTTCACAATTATTAATTGTGTATATGATGGTTCATTACATTAGTATATTGTGTATAAATTGAGTATTGTGGCTCTAGCATTTACCATTATCATTGTCAAACTACATTTGTACGCCATTGAGAGGCGTAAGTATACACACTTGTATGCCTGACAAACGTCTGATGCAAATGCTACAGCTGTATGTACTTTTTCTTGCATGCATATTTTCCTATGTTCATTCAAGGCATAAATGCATCCAAGTCTACATGAGCCTCAAAGTATCCAAAGTACAGTGCCTGTATCCATCAACTGTCTGGAGCCAGGAACTAGCACAGTACCTTTATCCATCAACTGCCTGGAGCCAGGAACTAGCACAGTACCTTTATCCATCAGCTGCCTGGAGCCAGGAACTAGCACAGTACCTTTATCCATCAGCTGCCTGGAGCCAGGAACTAGCACAGTACCTGTATCCATCAACTGACTGGAGCCAGGAACTAGCACAGTACCTGTATCCATCAACTGACTGGAGCCAGGAACTAGCACAGTACCTGTATCCGTCAACTGACTGGAGCCAGGAACTAGCAGAGGACCTGTATCCACTAATTAGTGAGAGCCAGAAACTAGTGCCTGCCCCATTTCACTACTCTGGGTGTAAGGTGACGGAAGTCTAAGATAGCCAAGAGTAGAAACAGACGCATTCGGATGAATTTTAGATGCACATGGGCATTACAGAAATGTGTATCTTACACAAAAATAATGGAGTACACCCAACTCAAAGTGAGGCTCAGAATGTCTATTTCTGCATGCAGCAAGTTAAAGCTGATTTTAATGTAGTGGGGTAGATTTACTAAAACTTCTAAAAAGAGAAAATGGAAGTGTTGCCCATAACAACTAATCAGATTCTAGCTTTCATTTATCTAGTACATTCTAGACAATGATGGCTAGAACCTGTAACACCTCCACTTTTCTATTCAATAAGTTTCAGTAAATCTACCGCATACCCCTGTTGCTAATTACTACAGTATTTATGTTTGCCATTCATGCTATAGATATTTGTTCTGAACGACCATTGAATTATTTTTGTAGATAAATAGTTCAGGAAATCCGATTCTGACCACAGATATGAGGTGTGTTGCTACAGTTACAACATCACTGTCCTGAAGCAAAGTAACTGTGTGCAGCACATATGAGGCCTAGTTAGGAACCAGCTAACAAGTCTGCAAATATTGCAACATGGTAGATCCTAATCACAGAGCACTCACACTGCAAGTGCTGAGGCCCCATCTGAACCCCAGAAAGCGCAAAATAGTGCTAGGCTCGCCGGGACAGTCAAGATTTCTTAAAAGAGATAAATATGTCAGTGAGAGCAATAAGCACCAAGAAAGATAAGAGACATTATGAAAGAGAACAGAAAATAACATACTTAGGGGTAGGTTTATCAAACATTCTATAAGGGAAAAGTGGACAAGCAACCAATCAGATTCTTGCTATCATTTTTCTTGTATATTATAGAAACGTATAGCTAGAATCTGATTGGTTGCTATGGAGAACACTTCCATTTTTCCTTTTTAGAAGGTTTGATAAATCTATCATTTAATGCTGTGAGCTCTGCACATGCTCAGGAACCAATTCAGCTTGTTTTGGATCAACTCAGATGTATTTAGGAGCTACCAATTGAAGCCTGGAAAATATTTCACATTTCAAACCAAGACTAATACTAAATAAAGCATGAAAGACCTTTTGAGGGACATTGATCAGGAACTTGACAGCCTTACAGTATATGCAATGCAGCGGCAGAGGTTGCAAGTCAACTAGACTGCTTGCAAGAAGTTGGATCCCAACACTCCAGATCAAACAGCCATTCAGCCAAAAGGTCAATGTGCTCCAAGATGTCTGCTACAAATGTGGCAACCACTAGGGTACATGTCTCCCCATAATAGGTAGGAGATGGCTATGAATCTAGAGAGTGCCTGGGTGGAAGAAGAACTATATGTACAGCACAAGGTTCAAACCAAAGACTTTGAAGCTGATGGCAGGATGAAACTGAGTGGATGTGTAATTTAAGACTATGACAAACACACCAGATAATATGTGTAATGCCATACTAGTGCCACCACCCTATCCAATGAGAAAGAAGTAACTGCTGCTTAGCCAATAAACACCCATCAGACTGAGTAGATTTTGTCCTTTCTCTGTAAGAGATGTCAACTGCCTCCATAATGATCCATATACTTGCACGCAAACAGTTGCGCTTCATTAGGCTAGACATCAGGTATGCATGCACATCTAAAAATACCAACTCTCTCTTAAAGGCGAAATCATACACATTGACTAAAAGCACCTGACACACATCAACTGTCACAAAGCCTGAGTATGGAATAGGCCTCGAAGCCCCGCTCTAGATAGACTTACCCCCAGAGAGGTGCAGAGTCTAACGGTAGAGAGGGCTTCGCCAGGGATCCCCGCAAGGGAATATGAACTTAGCTGCTCTCTAGCCGCAGGTCGCAGTCCTCTTAGGGGGACTAGAGCAAGGTGAGATGGAACTGTTGAGTGGAGCAGGACTGCTGGACGATAAATGCAGAGGTTCAGGTGAACGGCAGTGAAGTGTTGAGGTCTTAAGAAAGCGAATAACTGAGAACAGGACTGATTATGAGGCACGAGGTTTCTGCAACAATACCGCAGGTCTTGATTTTGGAACGAGTACACAGGATACCAACTGAGCGGTGGTGAACTGAGAGAGAGAACAGCATCCTAACAGGTAAGGAGACCTGAAGTTCTGGCAACTAGACAGAGCTGACAGGCAATTAGCCAATCAAGTGAATTCAGGAAGTTTTGAAAAGACCAGGTATGCGCATGCTCAGTTCAGACCAGCAAGTGAATGCAGGGAGTGAGAACCAAGGGAAACAGGTAAGAACAGTGGCCAAAATGCAGATTAGCTGGTGCAATGTGTGACATCAACCTACTTCACGGTTTAACAGCATGAAGTGGGCAGAGCAGCATCAAGAGCTATAACATCAACATAATGGTGTAAAATTGTATTGTTGTTCCGGCAAACAAATTTTCAGATTTATCCTCTTTTATCTCCTATATGCAGATATAAATGCACTTCCCCATATAAGATAAAGGGTGACACCACCATCTCATAGGACAAAAAAATTAGGTTGTTTTGAAAAGTTAAAAAGGCTCCTAAAAAGCCTATTAAATGATATGTTGGCCCTCCAAACAAAATCTTGTTTTTGCATCTGTTCCGTGAACCAGGCACAATGAGTACTCCAATGAGCCCCTGTCTGGCCATCTCCTCTCATCAATAGGAACAAAGTTCTGCTTCCGCTATAATCGACGCTTCATGATGCACTAACCCATGCAGATAGCCAAATAAGGCAGTACATTAAATTAGTAATAAATTATTAATTTCTCCCTAGTACACTGGCAACCAAGGATATAGGACTAGTCAACTACCCCTGGTCTATAAAGGGACAGGTTGGGTAGTGAAAGACCAGTGCTGGATACCCTATCCTGGCTTCTGTGCTTCATCCAATCATCTGATTTTGTATGTTGAGAGGTAATAATAACATTTCCCACTCCCCAGCTGAAGTGTTAGTTAAAGATAGCAAAATCTTTGCATTTGGAAAGAAGGTATCACATGCTCTTCCTTACCAAGTGGCTATCACTGGCGCACATCATGTGTGCATCAAACCAACTAAGTCCAGTATATAGAGATTAATATAAGTCAGTGGAGTTCACAACTCATCTGATATTTTCACTTTTGGGGTTTTCAAAGCAGCTTACAAGCTTAAACTGTAGCAAAACTCACTGTTTATCCTTCCATATGATCTCTCTGTGCCTCTCTCGGCACTTCTTTGCAGCCAGACTTGGATCGCACTGATTGGATACTCACCTGTCACTCGTTCCAGCGTCTGTCTGTGGTGTTGTGATCGGCTCTCGATGAGATCACATGATTGGGTCTCTGAGGCGGGAGTTTCAAACTGCTCCCTAATATAACTTGCACTGACACTTGCTTGGTGTCAGTGCAACTCGTTTGCTGTGCTTATGACTTCCAGTTCTCCTCAGCCGCTACCTAGCCGTTACCTACTCTCTCATCAAAAATTAATTCAATTGAATTAAATTAAACATGGGTTATATTCATACAGTAAAAAATAGATCAAAGTTAAAAAAAAAAGTGTGGGGTCCCCCCTCTATTTAGTCTTAACCCTAGTGCTGCCAGACTACTGCTGGTTCCGTGGTTGCGTTAGGTCTATTTATAGTATTAGGGGATTTTCCCACTAGCGTGGGAAAATCACCTAATACTATAAATAGAACTATCGCAATGAGCTAAATTCATTGCGTATCGGAGCTTCTACACAGTAGGAGCTCCAATGCGCAATGAGCTTAGCTCATTGCATTAGGTCTATTTATAGTATTAGGTAATTTTCCCATGCTAGCTAGCTAGTAGAAGCTGTTTGCAGGGGGTCCTGCACTTTTTTTTATTTTCCTTCAATCAAGCAAGAAGATTCAGGGATGTTAAAAATATGGGGCCCCCCTGGCTGAAGAACAGAAGACTGCAATCAACAATGCCCCCCCCCCCCCCCCTGGGCAGAAGAACAGAAGACATTACAAACAGGATTTTTGGAATTACAAATTTATTTGGGACATGGTCAAGCATAGACTTTAGATACAAATTTATTTTGGACTTTGGTGACATTCATTTTTGCATTGAAAACTGCTGACAACAGATGAAAACTTCATTGGTGAGTATATTGGGGATTTATTATTTTTAATAAAAATATGTGGTGTAAATGAGGATGTTTAATGTATTTATTGTGGGTTTATTATTTTTAATAAATGTTAGTGGTTGTAATGAGGGTGTTGTGATTTTGTTAACATTTTGGTTTGTGGAACTACAGATCCCAGCTAGCCGTGGGTGCATGGCATGTTGGCACTTGTGGTTCTCCAAGTGCCAACATGCCCTGGCTGCCGTGGGTATGCTGGGCAGCACAGTGGCCTAGTGGTTAGCACTTCTGCCTCACAGCACTGGGGTCATGAGTTCGATTGACGACCATAGCCTTATCTGTGTGGAGTTTGTATGTTCTCCCTGTGTTTGCGTGGGTTTCCTCCGGGTGCTCCGGTTTCCTCCCACACTCCAAAAACATACTGCTAGGTTAATTGGCTGCTATTAAAAATTGACCCTTTCTCCCTGTCTGTCTATCTCCCTGTTTATCTGTCTGTGTCTGTGCAAGTGTGTGTCTATATTAGGGAATTTAGACTGTAAGCTCCAATGGGGCAGGGACTGATGTGAATGAGTTCTCGCTGATTTTGCAAAATTGCACCTTGATACATTTACCCCTCAATGTTTGTATTAACCTAGGGACCAAGGTGTGGCTTTTTGGTAGCTGGGTCCAAATAGCTGAACAACCATTGAAAGGGTCTCCACCATCCAATCACTTTACTTGGTATGATTGAGCTGTGGGACTTTAAAAACAAAGCAACAGTGACATTCCAAATGTACTCCAGAGCTGTGGAGAGCCTATTATGTACCTCCTTACCCCTGACTCTACTTTTGTGTCTGTATGTCTGGAGTGTGTCTTGAACCTGGACTCAGATAAACGTTTTCAAAGTTTCCATAACCCCATAACTGTCAAATGCAGCAATCAGGAGTTATGCATGGGAGGAGGGTGGAGACCTGTGATAATGCATTGAAATTGTTTCTATTTAATGTCATTTCATGAACCCTTGTTTGACCAATTGTAAATTGTAACCAGTGTCACATATATATATATATGATGTATGTATATATATATATATATATATATATATATATATATATATATAAATATATATATATAGATATATATGCCACATATATCATATATCACTCTCCATTGATCTTAAGCAGGTAGCAAGCCATGAGAAATCATGGGTCGTCATCTCTCGGTATTCCCCCTGGTCAGTGACCTTAATAATTCCTCCCCAGGCATTGGTGACCACTACATTGGTGTGTCCTCCACAAGTCATACTCTGATTTTCATAATTTTTTTTCAAGGTTGATGGGTCTTTTTTGAGGATGGTGCGAGAATGACATTTTATATTATATAACTCAATCCAGTTAAGACACAGTTAATATGAAATATAACCTAACATAAGCCTGGCCTCAGGCAGTATTGCAATGAATTACTAAGGGATACAAATCAAATTCCATGGACTGTACCTTTCTTTATTCCTGTTCCTGTTAATGCCACCACCCACTCTCAGGTTCACACTTACAAGAGACTGGGTCTGACAATACACATATGTAATTGGGAACAAACAAAAATATATATACCAGTGCTCTAAAATAAACAATCTATAATATAAATGGCTAGTGGCGTGTGTTAGTCTGTCTGTGTGTGCGTGAAAAAAAAAACAACCAAGATGCAGCGCCACCTGCTGGGCAGAGTTATACACTGACCTATATATTTCTTGAAGGAGAAGTGACAGTTGGGAGTGGTTGGTGGTTGCCAGGGGTGACAGTGGGGAGTTTTTAATACCTTAAGTAGCTTGATTTGACTAGAATGCATGAGTATCATGCACGGGTTACCTGACCTACTAAATTCTTAGTGTGTGTGGAAAAAAAACCTCAAAAAGGGCTGAAATTTGGTATACTGACATTATTAACGAGTTGAGGGGTCAAACTCATTTTCGTGAGGTAATTTTACCTCATGAACACACATGTGTACAGTGGCGGATCCAGGGGGGTGCGATCGGGGCAATCAGCAGGGGTTTGCTGCCGACGGCTGCACAGTATGTGCAGGTCCGTTTGGCAGTGACAGTGTGCTGCCCGGCTGCTCTGATTGTGTTTTAAACACAATCAGAGCAGGTGGGCAGCACACTGTCCCTGCCTGTCACTGCCGAGCGGACCTGCACATACTGTGCAGCCCCCGGCAGCCTCAGAAGTCGAAAAGGGGGCGGGGCCTAAATCACCCCGCCCTAACATCCTTCCGGGGAACAAACATTTTCTAGATCCGCCCCTGCATGTGTAGCGGCGTGTGTTAGTGTGTGTGTGTGTGGAAAAAACTATTTTCTCAGAAAGGGCTCATCCGAATGACCTGAAATTTGGTATACTGACATTATTTGACAAAAAATTGCATGAGTATCATGCACGGGTTAACTTGTATATAAATCACTATGTGTTGGCATATATATAAATAAGAGAATATATATATATATATATATATATATATATATATATATATATATATATATATATATATATATATATATATATATATATTAAAGCATGCAGCACCTGAAATGAGTTATCTGACTCCCAAACAGCAAACTAGAAATTCATGAAAATAAGGTGTGCTTTTTTAATGATGTTAATGACCTGTGTACAAGTGAATAAAATCATTTGCAAAAGTGCAGCCAGGACAT
Organism: Mixophyes fleayi; assembly: GCF_038048845.1. Lineage (NCBI taxonomy): Eukaryota > Metazoa > Chordata > Amphibia > Anura > Limnodynastidae > Mixophyes > Mixophyes fleayi. The sequence goes on from NC_134407.1 coordinate 191,376,672, forward strand.
GTAAGACCATTGTGTATGTGAGAACAAAAGAAAATATAGTCAGGTGCTCTAAAACAAACACTATATAAATCACTATTTGTCAGCATATTGTAACAGAAGCACTGGGAAAATGATTGATGGGAGCTATATATGTCCCAGCTTTTTGTCCTATATGTTTTAAAAACCTAAGGAGATTGTGTTTGGCTAAAGAGCTTCCCAAATATCCTTTCAGCTGCAGGAAGTGCTGATATAGGGTCCCTGGGGTTATGAATGGAGAGAGAAGGGTGGGCTCCATTCATTAGCCCCATTTCAGGTCTTCCAACTTGCTTACAAAAGTTAGTAACCCAGACCCGTTTGATAATGTTACTGATACAGTGGGAGTGTTCCCAGAGGTTATGCACTGGAGGGTTTGTTCCAATATAAGAAGTTGCCATTTGGGTTACATGGGGGTTATATGTGGGTTACATGATGGACAAAATTCTAAGGCCCCATAGACTCCCCCAACTGTTGTATAGAAACCGTTGTAATTCCTACACTGTTCACCTGATTTGGATGTAAATTCCCTCAAATTAAAGCTGAAAGTCTGCAGTTAAAGCACATCTTGTTAGTTTCATTTCAAATCCATTGTGGTGGTGTATAGAGCCCAAAATATGAGAATTGTGTTGATGTCCCAATATATATATATATATATATATATATATATATATATATATATATGTATGCATAAAATCTAATTCAAGCTTTAATATTAGAGGCAGGCTTCAGTAATTACTTTAATTACAGATAATTAAAATAGAGAATCCTATAACATATTTGCTGCATTATATATATTGCATATATGTATGTAATATAATCAAAAACTGGTGTCATAGTATCAATGTTTTTTGTTGTTTATTTTTTTTATTAATCATATTTTTAATGTACATTATCAATGCTATTTTGATGTGCAGTATCATTGCTAGCTTTAATGTGCGGTATCAATGCTAGTTTTAATGTACGGTATAAATGCTAGTTTTAATGTGCGGTATCAATGCTAGTTTTAATGTGCGGTATCAATGGTATTTTGAAAAACAATTTGACTAGACTAAAAAAGTGTATGTTTGAAGGTTTATTGTTTTTGTTTTTTTTGGTTTAGTCCTGAATTCAAACATTTGGAACCCCCCCCCCCCCCCCGTAAAATTTCTGTATTTGCCCCTGCCTAGACACACTGGACGTTCCCTGTGGGCCCCTGTGCAAAGTGTTTGTGGATATGTGGATATATATATATATATATATATATATATATATATATACATGTGTGTGGGCCGCTACTTATGGGCCAGTGCTATGTGCTTGCCCTCCGGGCTAAAATTTGCCAGCCCTCCCCTGGCCCAGGGTGTGATTGGTTGTCCCCCACTTGAACCCTGGGTTTGATTGATTGTTCCCCACTTGAACCCGGGGTTTGATTGATTGTCCCCCAGTGGATGAGGTCCCATGGTTAATGCTGGGACATTCTGGTTTCTTACTGCTCTTTTCTCCACCACCATGTTTAAATAAACTATTTTAATTTTGCCACACTCAGGTTTGGTGTCAGTTTTTTAAGGAAATAGTCAAATAAGAGTAAAAGGTTAAGGGAATTCAGGATATCAGCCATTAATGAATCACTATATGTCAGCATATACATAAATAGGAGAATTCTGTGCACAATTTAGCTATATAGGGATAAGCTCAGCTGCCAACGTCAAATTGTCTCCTGTAGGTTTATCCCTAGCCTGTATAGTAACAACAGTATTTCACAATTAAAACCTTCCCTCAGCCTCCATTGTTAAACCAAACAGCACCTGAGAGAAGAGGTCTGACTGCCAAAAAACAAACTAGAAATTAGTGAAATCAAGGTGCGCTTCCTTAAACTAAAGCTAGGTACACACTACACGGTTTTCGTCCAATAATCGGCTCAATCAGCCGACATACGACCTCTCGTTCCAAAGTCGGGTCAGTGCGTGTTGTGACACGATGGTCGAAAGTCTGCCCAAATGGACGATTGTCGCCTCATTTGGTTGGTCGTACCGTTAAATATTTTCGTTCCAATCTCCTTTCCATTGTGTAGTGTGTATAAACTTCCGACCGATCCACGACAATCCTCCGATACTTCCTCGCCCTGGGGGGGCGTGTGTATGTAAATTTGTGATGCCTATATCAGTCCCACGTGGTGCGGTATCCGCACATCACAGGCTTGTGTTTTGTATAGATGTGTATTGCGCCTGTCTGGCTGCAGACCATTACACATGTATAAAGCACATGTGTTATTACCTTTTGCATTTATGTTGGCAATCTATTCACATTTAACCTTTATAAACTTTATAAACTATTAAAGTTATAAAGTCATATTCACCTTTATTAACTAATATTTGTAAAATACCCTGAGTAAACCACACAGTGTTCATGCAACAGTTTTATTGCAGGTAAAAAAAATAAAATATAAAATTTGTATAATACAATATGACACGTGAAAACAAAATAGTATTTCACTTAGTGGTTTGTGGCACAACAGTTGCGAACAACATATACATGTTATCAAAAGTATTATCAAGGTTTTCAAATTTTTTTTTCGCATGTAAAATCGATCGGCATAAAAAGTTGGTGGAAAATTCTGTAGTTTGTACCCAGCTTTAGTCACAGTTAGCCTCAGGCATTATTGAAATTAATGACTAAGGAACACAGACCAAATTCCAGGGACTGTACCTGTACTTGTTCCTGCTAATGTCACCACCCACTCACAGGTTTACAATGAGTTATAAGAGACTGGATCTTACAATGCATCTCCACTGATATCAAGATGAATATAATGCAAGTCACCCTGCTGGGGCTCCTGCTCTGTGCCATGACCATCACAGCAACAGGCGGTAAGCTAGAGAGCAACCGATATAGATATATATATATATATATATATATATATATATATATATCTAGACATATGTATTTAGTCTACCTAAGGTTCATGCCGCATATCCTGCAAGTATATTTTATGCCTATATGATATTTGCCAAATTAAAGGCCAGGAATATTGTGAAATACAACATATTCTACTTCTGTGCCGCATTATGCGTTTATCCTCTTATTTATCTCTCTGTCTGCCCAAAGACATCCTGGGTTTCTGAATCTTGACTGGTTTTTATAAAACATTTTGCCTGTCAGTGATCCTGGGAAGCAGCCACTTTACAGTGATGCCGTCCTGATTGAGTCTTAAGTTACTGATAAATGCTGGAATCAGAACGAATCAATGGAAAGATGGTTGATAAATAAGAAAGGGGGCAGAGAGAATTGTAAATAACTGAATAGAAGCATAATAGGCAGAAGTACAAATGTGATAAATCATTCATGGCCATACATGTGCTGATTCTATTTATATTTACACTCCCTACATGTGCTATTTCCATATGTTTATTTGCACTTATATATTTTACTACAAGCACTGTAGTTCTTTTTTGAACTGTACATGGTATAGAACAGTACATGGTATAGGACAATACATAGTGTAGAACAGTACATGGTATAGAACAGTACATAGTGTAGAACAGTACATGGTATAGAACAGTACATGGTATAGAAGAGTACATGGTATAGAAGAGTACATAGTGTAGAACAGTACATGGTATAGAAGAGTACATAGTGTAGAACAGTACATGGTATAGAACAGTACATAGTATAGAACAGTACATGGTATAGAACAGTACATGGTATAGAAGAGTACATGGTATAGAACAGTACATAGTATAGAACAGTACATGGTATAGAACAGTACATAGTGTAGAACAGTACATAGTGTAGAACAGTACATGGTATAGAACAGTACATGTATAGAACAGTACATAGTGTAGAACAGTACATGGTATAGAACAGTACATAGTGTTGAACAGTACATGGTATAGAACAGTACATAGTGTAGAACAGTACATAGTGTAGAACAGTACATGGTATAGAACAGTACATGGTATAGAACAGTACATAGTGTAGAACAGTACATGGTATAGAACAGTACATATTGTAGAACAGTACATGGTATAGAACAGTACATAGTGTAGAACAGTACATAGTATAGAACAGTACATAGTGTAGAACAGTACATAGTGTAGAAGAACAGTACATAGTGTAGAACAGTACATAGTGTAGAAGAACAGTACATAGTGTAGAACAGTACATGGTATAGAACAGTACATGGTATAGAACAGTACATAGTGTAGAACAGTACATGGTATAGAACAGTACATGGTATAGAACAGTACATGGTATAGAAGAGTACATGGTATAGAACAGTACATAGTATAGAACAGTACATAGTATAGAACAGTACATGGTATAGAACAGTACATAGTGTAGAACAGTACATGGTATAGAACAGTACATGGTATAGAACAGTACATAGTGTAGAACAGTACATAGTGTAGAACAGTACATGGTATAGAACAGTACATAGTGTAGAACAGTACATGGTATAGAACAGTACATGGTATAGAACAGTACATAGTGTAGAACAGTACATAGTGTAGAACAGTACATAGTGTAGAACAGTACATGGTGTAGAACAGTACATAGTGTAGAACAGTACATGGTATAGAACAGTACATAGTGTAGAAGAACAGTACATAGTGTAGAACAGTACATGGTATAGAACAGTACATGGTATAGAACAGTACATAGTGTAGAACAGTACATGGTATAGAACAGTACATGGTATAGAACAGTACATGGTATAGAAGAGTACATGGTATAGAACAGTACATAGTATAGAACAGTACATAGTATAGAACAGTACATGGTATAGAACAGTACATAGTGTAGAACAGTACATGGTATAGAACAGTACATAGTGTAGAACAGTACATGGTATAGAACAGTACATAGTGTAGAACAGTACATGGTATAGAACAGTACATAGTGTAGAACAGTACATGGTATAGAACAGTACATGGTATAGAACAGTACATAGTGTAGAACAGTACATAGTGTAGAACAGTACATAGTGTAGAACAGTACATGGTGTAGAACAGTACATAGTGTAGAACAGTACATGGTATAGAACAGTACATAGTGTAGAACAGTACATGGTATAGAACAGTACATGGTATAGAACAGTACATAGTGTAGAACAATACATGGTATAGAACAGTACATGGTATAGAACAGTACATGGTATAGAAGAGTAGCAGTGTATCTGCAACAATGCCAGCAAATTATTTTTCAATACTTTATTTATAATCTCTAAATGCAAGTGAAACAGTGAACTTTTTTGATGGTAGTTAATAAACACCTACGAGTTATTATTTGCTTCAAATGGAGACATATTTTCTCTGTCATTCACATACACACACTCAACGGCCAACATTTTCATGCAAACTACCATAACGTACGGCTTTCAAAGTAAGGCTACACACAGCACAAAGTACTATACTGTAATAGCATGTAACTGATGTGCCAGCGGGAGCTTAATCTTCAAACACTGATTGTGAGACATATGGAAATAATGCTTATTCCCAATGTATGAGAGCTCAAGCTTCACCTGTAGATGACACAGTATTTCTCAGCTTAGTAATACAGTAGATTTTAAGATCAATGCTATACAACAATACGCTCTTTCTAGCTAAACAATGGCAGAATGAGTGGAACTATCACCACGGCAGAGAGTGAAGCCCAGAAGTGGGAAAGGGGGGGGGGGGGGGTCCAGCTGCCCCCCCCCAGCACTTGCTCAGAAGAGCAGAGCAGGGTCCGACGTGGTGATCAGGACTTGCCCTATACTTACTGAAAAGCACAATTCTAGGGGATATATTTACTAAACTGCGGGTTTGAGAAAGTGGAGATGTTGCCTATAGCAACCAATCACATTCTAGTTATCATTTAGTTAGTACATTCTACAAATAAAACAATATTCAAATACACAGAAGTGACAGATGTAATAGGCAGAGCCAATGTCCCATCACTCAGAGAATTTCCAGTTTTGGGTGGAGTCGAGTTCAATTTTGGATGCTTTAGCCGGCACCAGCTGTTCATGACTGTAACTCATAATTTTACATTTCTATACACCAAGGGACCGGACATTAAGTAAAGGTGTATACCCCATTTGTAGTACAGTTATAAATGAAGATAACCCTTTAAAGCACTATTTTAAAAGAAAAAAAGAAAGGCTAGGCAGATTTATATTCCCAGGCCTTGAACTGGTCGTTTGCCTTGATAAACAACTAGGGACTAGGTTTACTAAGCTTTGAAAAAGTGGGGATGCTGCCTATAGCAACCAATCAGAGTCTAGCTGTCATTTTGTAGAAGGTACTAAATAAATGAAAGCTAGAATCTGATTGGTTGCTATAGGCAACATCCCCACTTTTTCGCACCCGCAGGTTAGTAAATCTAGCCCTAGGTGTGTTTGCACATATAAAAAAAAAGCAGTATGCAATTAAATATTTTGCAGATGACATAACTCTTTTCTAGAATACAAAATTAGGAAAAGGTAAAGCAGTCCGAAATTCTCCAAATGCAGATGTAAAGCAGGAATTTTCCTGCATTTAATAAGGGATTGTCCACGAGTACAGGAATTCTGGCTAGCTGTGACGAAATCTATGCAAACTGTGTATTCCTAGAATCCCTATATTTGACTTATCACATTCAGTAAGGTTTTAACACAAGCTGAAAGTAAATATATTACTAACCTGACAGTATTGGCAAAAGTAATCAGGTCACGGGGGCCTCAAATGTGTATAAGCTTAGTGCGTGGCACAGTGGCATGCCTTAGCACACAATACTTTAGTCCGTGAGAGATATGTATACACCAGCAGCCTGCCTAATCAAATATGAGCAAATATGGTCAAGATGGGCAAAATCACAATATGTTGTAGAGGCTTAGGACCCCAAGCCTAGGCATTAACCATGTTCCACTATCTGTTACCCTAAATTGCAATGTCTGTCTGTCTAGTAAGCTTGCAATGGGAAATAACAGTGATAGGTTAAACATTATGCTATTGTTCTATCACTCATTTAGTTAATTACATATGGATGTAAATCCAAATATGTTAGGAAAACCATGAGAATTTTTAGGACATATTTTGATTACATTAGGTTTAAACCTGGAAATTCCCTTAGTGAGGCATTTTATCAGAGGCAGAGCCAGATTTAGACCTCATGGGGCCCTAGGCAAGATACTGGTTTGGGGCCCCCTCCCTGAAAAAATCCATAGCATTATATATTTTAGCATAACATATACCCCTATTCAGGGGCTGGCTGGCAGACTTTAGCCCAGGAGGGCAAGCACATAGCACTGGCCCATAAGTAGCAGCCCATTTTTAAAGGTTGGTCTCACCGCCGGTCCTGGGAGGGCACTCTGGGGACCGCTGGGCCCTAGGCAATTGCCTAGGTTGCCTAGTGGTAAATCCGGCCCTGATCAGAGGAGGTGATTTAAATAAGAAACTATGTGGATTTACCAATTGTAAATACATGTAAGTAAATTAGGGTTGAATGAAGGATTTTGGTTCAAAGTATATCATTATGTTTTATTTTGGTACTAGAAGAACTTGCGTGGACATATTGTAACAAGTTTAAATAAGATTGTTTTACTGCATAAATGTGTTTTGTGTTTACTGAGGGATGATTGTAACTTTATTTGTCCCCCTCTAAAGGGTTAAAGTGAGCAGGCAAACGGTATTGCTGTGTCACTATGAGAGGTCACTTAGGCCACATTATAAATTTCAATGGCTGACGGTGTTCTACCTGGTCCGCAAGACAATTTGCCCGCCCTCCCTCTATGTTACTGGAGGTCCTCTGCAGGTGCTTTGGGTGCCAACACCTGCTCAGGTCATATTTTAATAGTATCCCTTGTGAGGCGGTTTTGGTTTGGGTTCCAATACCCTTTGACTTGGTTGCCGTGCGCTATTTTACTCCTGGTGCTGGACTTTGTTTGCTGGTGCTTTGGGTGTCAACATCAGCTGGTTTGAGGTTTATTTTTTGCTGGAAAACATTGAGCAGTTGGCGAACTATGCTTGGTGGGCGCACGTTAGATTTATTTATGTAATGACTGAACCCATTGAAGAGTAGGCTTTGATTTTGGTATAGGCACCTCTCTTGGGGACGGCTTTGTTGGGTCCGTTCCGCCAGCCCAGAAGGGACATGGGTTCTCGGATAAGGATAATGCATACCCAAGATTAATGATAATGGTGCGCCCGGGTGAAATGGTTCCCCGCGGTTGGATATCGAGACCTCACTGTGATATAGATGTCTATGGGGCAACCTAGCGCTAGGCAGCCCTATGGGGGTGTGGCCAACCCCCATTGTGACATGACCACACCCCCATGATGATGTGGTCACGCCCCCTGTCCCGATGCCAGATACCCAATTGTTGGACAGCATGTATTAGCCTAGGGAGGCCTGAACCTTAAACCAGACCCTGGCACTATATTTTAAAGCATTAAACATAAAAACACATTTCTTAATATTGTCCTTTTTAATGTGATTGGTGTTAGAGAAACCTGGAGAGTGTCCTCCGGAAAGATACTTCCTCACAATCAACAATGAACGGGATTTCTGCAGCAGTGACGCAAATTGTGATGGGGACCAGAAATGCTGTACAGATAACAAGTACAAAATCTGCAAGCCCCCTGCTAAGAGTGAGTGTGTAACATGCAGCAATACTGAGTATTACTATGAATTTGTGTAACTATGTATATTTAACTGCTCTGTAGTCAAAGAACAGATATTTACCTGATGCCTGTATGATATAAGTTATATGCTATTTTATCTCAGTGTAGATGATTTCTCTCCCTGTTTACAGAACGGAAGGGATCCTGTCCCACAGAAACACCTAAAATCCCCAATATCAAACGCTGTGATGATATGTGTTCAGCAGACAGTGACTGTGCTATTGGAGCCAAGTGCTGCTTCAAGGGCTGCGGAAAGATCTGTCTGCCCCCTATTGGAGGTATAGTATTACCCCACACATTCGCTATGTTCTGCTAATGAAACCATATTGTTCTCTCTAAGAAATTACTTTATTATATAATTGCATATGCTTCCTGCATGATATTTACATTTCCATTCCCTAACCTAGTTTTTTGTTTTTTTTTAAATATTTAAATTAATAACCCCAAAGTGAAAAACAAATACATATATTTGAAAAACAAAAGGTGAATTCACATCCTCCGCAGAGTAATGGTAACAGTATATATAAATATATATCATACTTGCCTACACAATTTTAGGGGGTCCTCCCAGACTACCGGAAGAGTAAGCATCCTTGCGGGTCTTGGTGGGGAAGTGGCTTAATGATGTGATTCGTGTCGACAAATCCCATCTCCTGCTATGAAAGGCCTAGATTGCATTTCATAAAGGGCGGTGGTGCCCTGGTGCCCCCTCCTGCACTTGTCAAACTACCTCCCCTCCGGGCTCTCCCAGAGGAGAAGTTTTAAAAGTGGGCAAGTATAAGATACATATCATTACACATTGGGGATCATGGTGCTTCCATGTCCATCAGGCAGTATTGCACATAGCAGGCTTCATGCAGATGTAGGAGTAAATACAGTTAGAAAGTGCAATTTTGCACTGCGGGGAGGGAAAATTCGAAGTACGTATGTAGCTCATTTCTACATTGCTGTGTTACAATAAAGCTGCCCGGTATTAGTGTGCTGCATGCAACATCAGACAGTGTTTTCTCTGCATGTGGAAAATAAAAATTGCATTTGCACCCTATGTGTCGCAACATGGTTTGTCCTGGTGGATCTTACACCCCTTATCTTGATCTACCCATAAATAAAGCCCAATGTGTGGAGATCAGCTGCAAAATGGATCTGGAACCAAATTTTAAATGGTGCAAAGTGTTTGTATGGCTGGGCCTATATATAAGAATACAAACACTCCTGCGGGCGATTTCCATTTCTTCAGGACAGGAAATATTTACAGTCACAATACTAATCACAATTTACATCCATACTGATTCTTCCCATAGTAACCTGGTAGTATAAACATGTAAATGATGATTCTATACCAGGGGCATCTTGCTATGACCAGTCCTTTATCCCTGAGGGTGGGTGGGAAGAAAGCTGGATGTGTGCCAGTGGAGACAGAGAAAAGAGGATGAGTTATTAGAGGCTGATAGTGAAATGACAGACATGCAAACCAAAGGCCAAGTTGTTATATCTGAAAATAGATTATATGTAAATGTTCATAGATAAAATAGTCCTGTTGTCATTGGGATAGCGAGAAGCCATTGTGCTCAAGTGCAAAATCATAACTGGAACCCACTAACCCACCTAAACCACTCTACTGACCAGTATATAATGCAAACTCAGGCTAAGGCAATAACATGTACTCATGTACTGGGTAATGGAAGCTACTTCGCACACAGATCACACCTCCCCCTTACTCACCATTTTCTCTGTAGTGTGTTTCATCCACTTCCACATGACTGTATGAGATGCTAGGCTCATACAGAGCTATGAGTGTCTGTTCTCAAAGAGCCACTTATAGCTCTAACAGCTTTACAGCTTTATAGATCTAAAATGCGACTGTGAGAAAGATCTAAATAAAGAAATTATGTCATTTTTAATAGACTGACTGTAAATGCCGCTTTTAAAGCGGCAATGGCCGGCCCCACCGCATGTATAATGTAATACAGGCGGTGGGGCCGGCCTTTGCATAATGTAATAAAGGCGGTGGGGCCGGCCTTTGCATAATGTAATACAGGCGGTGGGGCCGCCCATTGCTGCTTTAAAAGCGGCATTTGCAGTCAGTTTATTAAAAATGACGTAATTTCTTTATTTAGATCTTTCTCACAGTCGCATTTTAGATTTGTAGATCGTTAGAGCTGGCGGACAGAATGACTGCCTGCTATATGGCAAGTCTACATTCTCATACCACCGATGTTATTGCTTTCAGGGTTAATTTGTAGTACTTAAGTGTGTCGGCTTTGTCAGAGCCGGTGAGACCACTACCACCGAAATATACCCCTAGGAGAAGTCCCCTATATGTTTTATCTCTCTCATGGTCACATATGGAAAATCCCCAGGATTGCAGCCATCTGTCTTCTCTGACCAATGGGTCATCTGCCTTGTGAGACATGATTGGAGGGAACTCAGGATGCAGCATGTTTGTGTATTACAGTCTCTGATATGTAGAACTACCTTTGATTCATTTGCTAAATGGCAGATACCAACCTGACTAATGATGACTACAACCAATGTAATCTGGGCATTCACCCCTAATTTAAACATTAACTTCACTCTTCTTTATTTCTTTCACCATTTTGCTTTCTTTTTGCCTTCTTGTGTCTCTCACTTTTAGGCCCTCTCTGCTCGATTCTGATCTCAGAACTCATTTCTGTCTTGCAGATAAGAAAGGTTTCTGTAAAATGGAAAGAATGCCTCTATGTGTAAGGGCAGAGCGCTCTTTTTGCATTAATGACACTGGATGCCCTGATGAGGAAAAATGTTGTCCCTATACCTGTGCATTAAGGTGCCTACCTCCACTTCCAGGTATGTGTTACTGGGTGCAGCTTTTATGACTAGATAATGACAACTGATATAACTAACTTATGTAAAATGCAAGTATATCGTGGTTTTGACATAATTATTTGTTTAATTCTGTATTTCTGAGTTATATAATATACTTTAAGTAATTGATGCATTTGTGCTTGACTAAATCTGTCCAGCATGCTGTCTGTTCTTTCTGTCTGAGAGAGCAGCCATAGTTTGTCCCTATCTTTCAGCAGTGTTTCTCTATTTTAATGTAATGTAAAGTCAGAACTTGTGTAATTGGTTAGCAGGCTTCCAAGGCACGAGAAATGCTGTGTACAGATCTCAGGGCCCAATGTATAGAAGTGACATGTCATACATTGTATTAGAATGTTTTTGTCCTGTACAGTTCCATTTATGGCAATTTCCTAAATACTTGGAAAGTGGCAACATATGAACCACTACATAGTAGAGAGGGATTGTTAGGACCGGTTCTCTCATGATCCGAGATGAGAACTTCGTGACTCATGGCAATATTCTCACCTTGCCTCCTGGATCCTAACATGCCAGTCTCCTTGCGTGACGTCCATCAATGGTCATTTACTGATTGCAGTCACTGTGTTAGCAGAGCAGTAGCTGACAGTGTGAGTGGAGTAGAGACCAGAGAGGGAGAGGAAGGATTCCACTCATGCGGTCAGTCATTGCGTGAAGTCACTGCTGGTCATGTGTTGTGGGGCCAATGACTTGGGAACTATGTTGTGATTGGGTTACCCGCTCGCTGTTGCCCTCCACTTCTGCTCTGGATATGGTATGGTTGTGGGATCCATGACCAGAGGGTTCCCTTAATATTCTAGTGTCTAAACACAATTAACATGGTGTGGACACTAGTGGTGTGAATTGCAATTGTCAAATAGCTGTTATGCGCCAGATCATCTCTTAGCAAAATAACACTTGTTTTTGTTTTTTTTATCAATGCCTTCTCCACTTGCACATATCATAATGGTTGCAATGGACATAGATTTAAACGCTAGACTCTCCAGCACAGATTATAATGATTATAAATAAGTACAGCTTACTCCAAACATCTCCAGCACATAAACTTCAGCAGATGTTAAACACTCTAATACTCCTGCACTTCACCTGTACATTTATTGCTTAAGTCCTATAAGAAACATTACACAGCTGCATACCTGGTGCTGCTGGGTGCAGTAGTTCCACACATTCAATTACATTCACTACTTGGCTGTCTCTCTCTAACAGCTGTCAGCAGACAATGGACATACTTTGGAGGTTCATGTTCACGTCCCAGTATAGATTAACTAACATCGCACTATCCAGGGATTTTCCTTGCCATGATACACCCCATTCCTCCAGGGAACTCTTTTGCAGGGGAACCTCCTACTTTAACCTACTTTAGCTCCTGCTAGCCACGCTGCCTCTGCAGTGAGCCCCTCCTCACAGTATGGGGGCACTTTACAAGGGGGCTCTACACAGAGTCCTCTCTCACAGTATCAGTGACTTCCAATCATTTTCACCAACCACTTTCAAGTCTCTGTCTGCCATACAATTCTCTCTTCCAGGCATGCTCCTCCAGACAGCTTTCCATCCCAAGGTTCTCCTCTCTGGTGATGGGGATCCCCTCTGTCACTGTCCCTTCACTATGAGGCTTTCTTAAATTTGGGACTGTCTATTCCCCAACAAGGGTCATTAAATTTCACCTAGTGGCACCCGCCGTGCACCCCCCTGGTCGGGACCTGGGACCATCCTCCTCCTTTCCGGGACCTCTAACCCTCTAACGCAGGAAACCAAAGTCTTAAACACACAGACTTGTATCAGTGATCAATAATTATTTTGATTAAAAAATGTATATGATGTATATAAAATATACCCAAAAACTCAGATATGAATATATTACATTACAAGGTGTACTGTGTCACAGAGCAGCTGAAACACATAACACCATGAAAAGTAAATCAGTCACAATTTATAGCACAATACAAGACATATGGCATACAATGTGACCTCATACACTACACATCAAGTATTCAACTATTCATTCATCACTTAACTGAGACAACTGTTTCAACAAAGAACAATGGAAGTGAGGGTGGGAGGGAGTCCAACAGTTGGTTTTCTCTCTTTTAAAAGAGCTCTGAGTTGCTAATCTCTGCTACTGTTGCTCATTGGTTTTAATATTTGTTTCTTATTTGTTTCAGAGAGGGCTGGCAAATGTCCTGCTGGGGTTTCAGAGTTTGTAAAGGAAGAAAAGAATAAAAACTGTGCCACTGACCATGACTGCAAAATAGAGTACAAGTGTTGCAGTACAAAGAATGGGATGAAATGCCTGGCTGTACGGAATGGTATGTTATATTAAAGACAGGGAATTTTTGTTCCACATATTGAAATATATGTTAAGCAGCAAGCTGACCAACTCACACGCACACTTTTTCATCTGGGCTAAAGGCTTATCTGCACACTAGAGATGCTCAGGCTCGGTTTCTGAAAACCAAGCCCACCCAAGCTTAGGGGATCCGAGTAGGCTCGTGAGCCGGCTCTGTACTTTCACACGTCCTCGGATCTGAATCGAGGCAAAATGTCATCCCTCCACCGGAGATCTAGCACCATTGCTCACACAGAAACAGGGCTAGCAGTGTTCTTGTCACTCTCCAGTCTCCAGTGACATTGCTCAGTGCCATTGCTCACACAGAAACAGGGGTAGCAGTGTTCTTGCTACTCTACAGCCTCCAGTGCCATTGCTCATACAGAAATAGGAGGGGTAGCAGTGTTCTTGTCACTGGACAAAAATTGACTGGAAATTAATGTTATTGAGGCTAATAATAATATAGGAACAAAACAAGAGCCAAATTATGTGATTTTACAAAAAAAAATAGGGATTTTAGAAGAAAATAGGGATTGGTGTGGTGGATGAGAGACTGATATTTGATTATCAGGCAATCTTCTGACCCTACTGGGAATAGGTCTGACTCTTGCCCTCTAGCGATCCCAGTTTTCTCCAAATACCTCAAAGCTCCAAAATTTCAATCTGTGAAGTTAAGACCCAGTTACCTGACAGTAAGGTGCAGGATTGGTCCATGCAGAATACATACAATGCTTACCAGGCAACAGATGGCTATCAGGGACTCATTTAACATAAATCTGGCAGGACAAAAACTGGGGCCAGTGCTGGGCAACAATGTCTCTTTACCTCATTTATTTATTTTAATCGGTTATGCTGATTACTCCAGGAGCAAATATGACAAAGTTCTCTTTCTCATTTTACTGTTACAGTTTAGAAGTCGCTTCCCGAGTTTTTATCCTCCTAGATGAACTCTTGGACAACGGAATGAAGATGCGCATCTCTTTGTATACCCAAGTTCTTTTGAAAATATATGCGACAATATATGTGTAAATGCACAAGTGATTTAATTCCTGCATATGTGTCTGTTATACTGTCCCCGTTTTTGTAGAAGCATCAAACAAATTATTTGCTTTTGCCTCATTGCACATGTGTTTTGGAAAAATGGGTGACATGAAATAAAGTTCCCTCCAGTTGTAACAGAAAATGTGTTGATTATAATTGTGTATTGTGTAAGGATTTTTTTGCTGTGCTAAATATCAAGTAAGCATGTATGACTGGTATAGTTAGACTTATTTAGACACTTTTTGTTGTTGAAATCTTCATCCGATATATATAGTTATGAAATGATTTATCTCTAACCATAACATTAATGCTAATACAAAAGTAATTTGTAATGATTATTGTGCTCTGTTACTAAGGAATGGATTTTACTGCTATTGGTCATCGCTCCTCCTCGCTAGTTATTAGGGGTAGTTTACTAAGCAACAGACACTAAGCAGCAGTGAGCGGAAATCAGGTGAAGCAAAGGTACTTGTGGTACTCTGAAAATGAAAAACCTTATATATAAAAAGTATTGGTCTGTTTGTCTGTCCGGTTATGCATTTGGACACCCCTGCACGGATTGGGATGAAACCAACACAAGGTGCTCCATTTGGATCCTGGCCAGGTTTCAGGGAGTTAGGGTCCTAGTCGGACCTCCTGTTTGTGTCCGCTGGGCAGAACTTGACCCGGGGAGCCTGTTCTGGGCCTTCCACTGGATGGATTTGGATGGCATTTAATATAAAAACAAAAAAAGACACTGGGCATCCACCTCATGGGTGTGTTGGAAGAGCTGCTAATTATTTTTAAAAGGTTAACAGTTACATTCAACTCATTGATAACTTAATAACTTGAATATTTAAACCCGGGCAACGCTGGGTACTTCAGCCAGTAATGAAATATATGCTAAAAATTGAAAGAAAGAAAAACCTATTTCAAACGATTATATTTTTGATGTTGAATACTTTTGTGCCAAAAAAGACAAAAGTATTATAAGAATGATTCCTTTATTGGCTAACCAAAAGAATTTGGTTAGCCAACAAAGGTATCACTTCTTTAATACTTTTGACTTTTTTGACACAAAATTATTCAACATCACCTAGATTTTTCTGGCTGACACGATACTGCATTAAAAAAATATTTTTTTTCTTTTTTTGCTACACACACGATTATATTCAAATACAACAGAGACCCATGTGACTAGTTTTCAATGCAGAGACTGATCTTGTTGTTTTTATACAGAGAATATCCTAGTAATGTAGCATTCTAGTGATCTCTGTTCAATACGGGGAGTATTCTAGTGATCTCTATACAGTGCAGAGAACACTCTAATGAACTGTTATAAAATCAAGATTTCATCTTAATCAACAAAATAAAATACAAAGCATTCTAGTCACCATTATACAACACAGAAATCATATTCATACACAAGATACAATTCGGAGTCCATTCTAGTGACCTCCCTGCAATATAGAGAGCATTATAATGCACTCTGTACAGTAAAGGAAACATTCTAGTGACCAATACAGTGGACATTCTAGTGATATTTATACAATACAGAGGACGTAGTAACTTCTAGAAAATAGACAGAGGTTTCTAGTGTACAATTTACAATACAGACAGCATTCTAGTGACTGATATGCATCAGGAAATGGTTAAGGTTACAAATACCATACTGATCACTTCCACTTCAACGAGACCTACTTCACCAGCTTGGCTTACCTAAGCAACCTTACAAAAGTACCCTGTAACAATACCAGGTGGACCCAGGGCTACCAAGGGGAAATCAGGGCCCGGTACAACAACTTTATGGGGCCTCCCTTATAGTTGAGCATGGTAAAAAAAATTGCGACGGTGACTGTAGTTGTGTTCATACGATTGGGGGCGTGGCTGTGCATCACTGGGGCATGTCTAGCAGGTGAAAAACGCTAGGCCACCCTCCTACAGAAAAAAAACCTGCATTGTTGTGCATTCCTGACTTGCAGGACATCTAGCATCATAGTGTAGTATTTAAAGAATGCAACCAATCAGATTCTAGCTATCATTTTCTAAAAAGTACTAGATAAATGATAGCTAGAATCTGGTTGGTTGCTATGGGCAACATCTCCACTTTTCCTTTTTAGAAGGTTTAATAAATCTACCCTTTAGAGTTAGGGGTAAATTAAACTAGAACAGAGGTGCCCAAACTCAGTCCTCAAGAGCTGCTATCAGTTCATGTTTTCAGGATTTCTTTAGTCATGCGCAGGTGAGTTTAATCTATCTTCCTGGGACAGTAATTATCCCACCTCTTTCTACAGACAGAAGTCCTGAAAACATGACCTGTTGGTAGCTCTTGAGGACTGGGTTTGGACATATCTGACCTAAAAGGTGCAATTTTGCACTTTGGCAAAACCATGTTGTGCTGCAGGGGTTGGGGTACATTTAAAATGTGTGCACAGATTTAGAGTTGGGAGTGGTACACATCCGTTTTCAACTCTAAATTACAGTTTAAAAGAAAGTTGTCCAGTATTTGCTACATGCAAAAGCAGCCTGCTTTTTTCCCCTGCATGATAAAGAATGCATTTACATCTCTTACATCACAATATGGTTTGTCCAGGTGCTGATTGGAACCCTTTAGCTCAGTGGTTCCCAAACTGTGTGCCTAGGCTCCCTGGGGTGCCTCAGCGATCTCACAGGGGTGCCTCGGTCAGGGCCAATGGTAAGCAAGGCGGGGGACTACCTGGTAATTATTTTGGCTTAGGGATGCATTAGGGATGCGGGGCATTTTGTGCTGTAGGGCTATAATGGGCAAGAAGTGTAAAGTTGATATACAGTGTTTTTCTAATTTACAAGTCCTCTGAGCGGAGTGATATATGGGGTATATTCATCATCATCATGATCATCACCATTTATTTATATAGCGCCACTAATTCCGCAGCGCTCTACAGAGAACTCATTCACATCAGTCCCTGCCCCATTTGAGCTTTCAGTCTAAATTCCCTAACATACACACAGACACTCACAGAGACTAGGGTCAATTTTGATAGCAGCCAGTTAACTTACTAGTATGTTTTTGGAGTGTGGGAGGAAACCGGAGCACCTGGAGGAAACCCTCGCAAACACGACATACAAACTCCACACAGATATGGCCATGGTCTGGAATTGAACTCATGACCCCAGCGCTGTGAGGCAGAAGTGCTAACCACTTAGCCAATTCATAAGAATTCTGCATGGGTCTTCTACATGAAACCTCTGAGCTGTTATCTTTAACAGTAGTGAATGCCGGAACGTCCATTGGAATATATATATATATATATATATATATATATATATATGTAACACCCACACCCCCTTCTGTATTAAGCGTTGTGAGGGTGTATATATATATGTATATATATATATATATATATATATATATATATATATATATATATATATATATTGAACGATGCAGATGCTTCTCACCTCGGTACTTGGTTTTCAGTGCCTCCACCCGAATCACTGCTTTCTCCTCTGGGGGGTGTTCAAAAGATACACCAGGGGGAGATTCGGGAAACCCCCTGCCCAGTATTAACACTCTGTGACAAACTGTGTGCTGCAAAAGCCAGCCAGGCACATTTATTGAAATGAAAACCCTGAATGCAGCTTTGTAATTTTATAGAAAAATATACTTTGATATAATTTGAAATAATAGTGCAAACAATACAATACAGTAATAAGACAGTGTGGATGAAAGTGGAGCACCGCTTCTTACTATGAACACCAAGTTAACACAATAACTCGCAATAAATCAATAACATTAACAGCACACAATATGAACATTAACTGTCACAGCCTTATACACATGGATAAATATATCAGATACCTTACTTGCTCCTGATACTGGGAATATCTTAAGGTGTGAATGTATATATATTTCCTTATACCTCTACAATGTACTGCCAAACACACACATCAGTAGTATTCAAACATGCCACACAAATGGAGCAGACCGTTAATTCTAGGGTATTGCAGGCCTTTTTATGCTCCACAACTGCTTTAATTCATGGAGAGTTTCTGATCCCCTTGCCAGAGACTATTCTTTCTATTCTGCTGTCCATAACACCTTCTCCGGAATCAGCATGGTCCTGCACAGTCACAACCTCACCCTAAAACTTATCACATCCCACATTCACCTTATCACATGGTCGCCATGCTCTGATCTCCTCTGACCTCTCCTCACCAATCAGCAAATAGGTTGAAATGGCTGAATCAGCAATAGTATGAAAGGGGCGATAAGGCTGACAAGTTATTGGCCACTAAACTCCATGCGAGAATTTCATCCTGCAGTCTCCAGACTATTGGGGACTCCAATGGAATACTAGTTTTTGACTCCCCAAAAATCTGTTTGGAATTTTAAAAATATTACCTCAAACTCCATAATCTACCCCAGCACCCAGAAGAATTAGGTCACCAGAGACAAGATAAGACAACAGAGGATTTCCTGATAGCTGCCTGGCCCCCAAATTAAAGCCCAAAAGACTGACCAGCTTAGCACTGAGATCACTTATACCACCCAATTTCCCTGCTCAACAATGACTTAAAATTATACATTATACAGTATTTCCCTCTGTGATTCACTATAAACAAGTGGGTTATGTACCGGCAGACAAGCAAGAGCTAACATGAGGAGAACCATTGACCTTATCTATATTCTAAATTCCAGGTGGTCCTGCCCAAAGATATCTTCTTTCTGGGTAAGATGAAGACCCTCCTCTCCTTGCTTCCCCCATGTCCAGTCCAGAAAGTCCCCTGGTTCTTTCTGCTTTGCCGCTCTCTGCAGGATGCGGGCAATCACTCGGCACAGTTGGCTTCTCAATATTCTCACTGCTGGCTGATGCTTAATTGTCAAATCCTGAAATAGACAGATCCCCACCTTGTTTCTTCGCTAAATCCTACATTGGGTTTATAGACTGTATGGAAAAGATCACTTACCACCTTCATGATAAAGAAGAGAAATCCCTCCAGATTTGGGCCCCCTGGTTGTACATGTACTCCACTCTCAATTACCCCTCAGTATGACCCTGTAACTGTTCTCCTCCATCTCCCTTTCCCAATTACTATACATTAAATCAAGCCCCATCTAACCATTGCCCCAGATATAGTTACCACAACTTCCTTTTCATGATGACCACCCCCATAATACGTAAAATCTGTATTGTTATATGTCCTAGTTTGTTTATCGCTGCAATTGTTATTGTATATCTGGTTTACATTGTGATTACATTTCAATTTTTTCCAACCAAATACTTATTTGTAATCTATGATTGTTAAAATAAAAAGTAAAAAAAAAGTATTCTAAACCTGTCAGTAGGGATAAAGTGTTATGATGAACATTATGTTTGTATGGTAAGTATTTTCTTGGTATTTATTTGCCATTATGGAAGAAAAAAATTGACATATATTATTTCAAATTAATACTTTCATCATGTAAACAATTGTAGATTGTAGTTTACTTACTTGAAATTAGTAATAAATTATTTATTCAAATGGAAAAAGTCTCATGTTTTCAATTTGCTTTGAATGTGTCTCATATTTTGCTTGGATGTCCCACCTTTTGCTTCAAATTTGTTCATTTCTGCATTAAATATAGCATACATATATATTACACAGAGGAAATGGTTGTTAATCACTATATTGCCTGATTTTACTTCCCATTAATGGTATCTCATACTTTGGCTAATGGCCTCACCATTTGCATGAATGTTATTGTTTTCTACATTAAATATGATATGCCATTACATATAGCAGGTAGAGAAGGTATTGGTTGGGTTGATGAGGATGATAATGATGATGATGTTGGTGTTCATGAATCATCCAGTGAGTGGTGAATGCCATATATTGACCTTGGCAAGTCACCCAACCACATTTCTGTGTAGCATGAACCACTAACAGAATTCTATATATAAATAAAGCAGGTACTGAGTTAGTCATAAAATAATATCATCTACGTACTTCCCATCTCAGCTGTGCACAAGCCAACATTTCCCAAGATGATGCAGATTCAAGAGACTTGAAAGGCATTTCTAAACATACAGGGCCTGGTTCATTTTATATTTATATATATATATATATATATATATATATATATATATATATATATATATTATGCCAGCTGTACAAATGACATCTACACTTTGAACTGCAATATGGATTGTCAGATCTTGTGTTTTTCTCCCACAATCATTATGCACAGAGCCACGGACATATTAACCATGTTATTCTCGAAAATCCAAACTGATTTTCAGTTTATGAGGTTGAATAGCCTTTTAGATGGTGCTTGTATTTAATGGACTGGACGCTTTATTTATGCTTGTTTGAATGTTACACGTTATCTGCTCACCTTTGAACATATGATTAGAGTAACTGTTTGTTCTTATGATGCCTTATTGCAGTACTATTGTCTCATGATCCTCATCATCCTCATAGCCACATGGATAGCAGAGGACATCTTTATATAGTATCCTGTAATCCAAAGTATTTGGTTTAAACAGTACAATGTAATGTTTTATATTTTAAGATTGTTAATTGGTCTGATTATATAAGTTAATGGTTTTCCTAAATGTATTCATATTTCAATTTTAAAATTACAGAAATCTCTGAAAAAAGACATTGGCCATTTATTTGTGTTATGACCACGCCCTCTGTATAAGTTATAGTCAGTTTTGGTCACTTTAAATCAGATGCTGGGGCTGCTGCTGCTGCTGATGATGATGGAGTGATGTCACAATGTATTACTGAGCCTGGGCACTATGACCTCACATGTGTTAGTCACATGATGTACTGACCTGCCGGCTTAGAACTCTCACTTGTTACATTCAGTTGGACTGTAAGTACTGTATGTATTTTGCTCCTATGCTCAATTCCTGTCCTGATATTTTCTATGTTCTGCCAATATCATCGTCCTATAGGTCCCTTCCATCACTTGCCTACAGACATTACCTGTTCTCTACCCTTCCTTTATTCTTCAATAATATCATCAAATCCTTAGGATAAGTAATTCATTGACTGTGCTAATCCTTATTCCAGATGATTAGATAGACAAATACATAACTCTTTTAGGTGCACCCAATGGTTTCACTACACAACTGATATTCTGGGAAACAACAATTCTTATTGTAGTAATTTGCTAAGATTGTTGTAGTTAAAACAAGGTCAAACATTTTGAAACTTATTTAATACAAACAAAATCTGCATCTCCACTCATCACTCGTTTTATTACATGATTATTATATCTCAGCATCATTTCATTAGTCCTCATTGATGACATGCACTTAATGTGTAACATCTAGGTACACCCATGTATCTAGATGGTCCTCCCGGTGCACATTAAGGGGGTATTGATGTAGTTGGAAGAGCAGTAGCCAGTGAGAACACATTTATTGACCAAAAAGGAACATTTCTATTACAACTATTGGTTTTACTCTTGTATAACAACTGTTTTTATTTTTAGTGATAAAGTGCACAGAATGGGGCAATACTTCAGCTATTGGTATGTAAATATCTATAATTGTAATATAATATAATATAACTGTATATTTCTATAATATATAATATAATATAATAAATATATATCTATAATATATAATATAATATAATATAATTGTATATATCTATAATTATAGATAAGTAAAGTGCTATAATTGTATTTATCAATATAATTTAGTTCTTGTTGGTTCTGCTGCATTGATGACTGTATGTACATATATATGACTTATACCCCATTCATACTGCACCAAAATCGCGGGTTTTTGCCGGGGCGAGCTCAAACGACTCGGGTCTTGGTGCAGTATGAATGGTACAAGTCAAAAATCCCGGGTCTAAAAACCTGGGTCTTCAACCCGGGATTTATCGAGGGGTAATTCCCGGGTCAGACCCGGGTTGCCTGCACTATGAATGGTGCAACCCGGGTTTTTCAACCCGGGTTGCACAGAAAACAAGCTGATTGGCTGTCTGCCTGTCTCTGGAGGATGATGTCATCAGTGGGAGCCCGTGGAAGAAAAAAAGCCCAGTCACCTTTCAATGACATCACCATTTTTCAGCCAATGAAAACTGCTCTGGTGATGACTCCCTCAAATTGCCAGGGCACAGACTTGTACAGTATGAATGGGGTCAACCCGGGAAATTCCCGACTCCGAGGTGCAGTATGAATGGTGTTTCTGAGCTGGGACGCTCCGAGCCCCGGCAAAAACCCGGCTTGAAAAACCCGGGATATTGCCGGGGTGGCAGTATGAAAGCGGTATAAGGTGACCTTTCAGGACTATTAACTTCACTGTATGACTGGTTATATAATGTAAGAGAATCTGTCAGTTGTGAAATAATTATTTGTTTACACAGGGCCTAGTACATAGTTCATATGGCTGATATTCATAGTATTTCTCTACTGTCTCTGTTTGATAGTCACTGCCTTTATATACAGTATGCCCTAATTTATTATACTGTCCCAAGTGGAGGGAGTATAAATAAAAGTTCACATAGATTTACACTTAGTGCATTAAGCTCTAAGTAAAGAACAAATTATCTCACAGCTGATAGGTCCCCTTGAAGGGCTTTTACATTACACCAATGAAAATACTCGATAACAGTATATAGAGATTAGACTTCATATTGTGTAACAGTTTGATTTGACTATGATGATATTATAAATGGAGAAGACATGTTGTTCTGTTACACAGTAGAGAGTAGATGGGAAATGAGGTTGGGGGATGAAAATAGCAGAAATCAGAATGAATAGTAATGAAATGTATATAAAAAGGGAGGAAGGGAGCATTGGAGGGAATGACACAGTTATTAGGGGGATGGACAGGACAGACGAGAGAAAGAGCAAGAAGGAAGTGAAATGGGGCAAGAGGCGGTAAAATGCGTAAGGTTTTAGTGTAGATCGGCATGATGTCCTATTACACGTGGCTGCTTAGTAATTACATAGTAACAGACATTACTAATTTCCACTGACAGACCTGGGCTTTAAAGATTTGTTCTTAAAACTGTTTCTCCCTGAAAATATCCCCATTTTCCAGTGTTGACCCAATAATCACTACAATCCCTGTTACTCTGTATATTAAATGCATTTCTCACTACCTGGTCTGATTTTATTTTATCATTATCTCCTTTTCAAGAGTTCTCTGGTTGGCAATCAAAAATGGCTGCCAAACACAGAGCCATTCAGTCTGCTACACAGACATAGGCCTCCAGTTCTCTGCATGTCATGTGAAGGCAGAGAGTAGGAGAAGGTGGATGTCACAGTGCAGACAGAGCTCAGAGGGGAGTTACAAAGCCTCTCTGCTCACTACACCATGTGTCATGTGACTGAGCAATCATAAATCATTTAAAGCAGCCTGATGAAATAAAACAAGGGAAATAGTAAATACCAACATCCTTCTTATAGCCGGTCACAGTGGTTTATGTAAAACAAAGAACATTTTATCATGGGAATGCGGTTTTACATTATACAGGTCTAGCAATGCTTCAGGCCGCACATAGATGTGATATCACTTTACTATGATTATATGTTGTTCACTCCTCATCATAGATCCACTAACTCTGTATATTTTCTATTATAGCTGCGGAAAATGTACAGAAAATGATTCTGACATCAGGTAAATATATTATTCTACTTCTCCTAATACCTGTCTGGTTAATGTCCCACAAACCCGGGTTAATATTAATATTATGTCATGAGGCTTTTCACATAGAATCTTTTTTGCTGTTGTTGTAGATTTTTAATTTGTTTATTGTAAGTTAATCAACTTTTACAGAAGGTCAACAACAACCAGGACCTTTTACACTTTATTATACAGCGTTCTTGGCTGAATGTATTATTTATTAGAAATTTTATTCATCAACATGTAGCAATAGATAATGATGTTATCACACAGCTGTACAATGTGTTTTGGGTTCTCAAAGTCTTCTTTATTCTGTCTAATAGAGATGAAGAATCGCTCCCTGATAAGAAGTAAGTACATCCATTATACATTACTATATAATGATATACATACCAGTTATGCTTAGAAAGGCAGAAGCGGGGAGGTAAGGGGCGTGCACCCATAGGGCAAGTACAGTAAGGGCACGTTCATGTAATTGTATCTACACCAGTGGTGGGACATCCACAGATATGTCTGTAAGGAGGTGAATCTCTGAAGGTTGCTGGATTCCTGGTATAAAGATACACACTGATAATCAGCAGCAGCAGCAGTACAGAGCTTTGCTGTGTATAACAAAAATATATTAAATGATCATGTAATTATTGTCTGACTGGTCTGAGCCCACTGACCACATGTAAAGAGAGCACCAGAAATATGGTGGTGGGGCCTGCGCAGAAGATATATACTAAGATACCTACAACTCAGTACATACATGTAAATGGGCCATTGTTGCAGCAATAATTTTATGTGTAGGTTCTGGACTCTAATGTGTTCAACTCTACTTGAGGCCCAGTCTGTCTATAGCATGCTTGCCAAAATACGGGGCCAAAATGACGCGATTTGCCTTGCCCCGCCCCCTTCCGCCCTCCAGTCACGCCCCCAACTCCCGGAAGCAAGTTTCCGGGAGTTGGCAAGTATGGTCTATAGACTGACAACATGTATTGTGTATCATGCAGCGTTTCATTACTTCATGTACAGGAATACAATACTGTGTTGTCCCAAACATTGTCCCTGGTTTTTAGGAGCATTCACCTGGCCAATAGGAATTCATCACTGGATTTTGTGTAATGTTGACAAGCATGAAATATTTGTCATTTTTTCTAACTTTTTCATTTTATCTAACAGATTTATTAAAAGTGTGCGACAGCACCAAGTAATCAGGTATGTATCTTACACACAAATTAATGTATTTCCCTGCAACTGCAATATAGTATTTCTTCTTACACAGTAATATAGATGTAATTCTACTGGGTGAGTCACAGCAAGGCTCATTCATACATACATACATACATATATACATACATACATACATACATATATACATACATACATACATACATGGGGACTATAAGTGTAAGAGCAGCCAGCACACATTGTACATATCTATGGGTATCCATGTATATGTAAATCATAAGTGTATTGTGTGCAGCACCTCAGTATGTTTGTGGGATGTATATTACGCCGAGTCCTCCTCTGTGCACCATTGTTGTTTTATCTGGATCTGTGTGTAATGTAGGCTGTATTTTATTACTAGCAGGTAATAACAGATTATTATCACCATGACTACATCCACCTGGTACTAAATTCTCTGCTTCCAAACTTACCACTTATATTCCTATTAGAGATGAGCGGTTCAGATTCGGAGACATCCGACAGATGTGTATTTTCGGGTTTCAAGTCAAACAAAGTCATGACTTGGGTTCTTCCATGTGTGTAGGATAAGCGCTGCAATTCTGTGCTCATAAAGTGCCGTCATTAGCTCCGTCACAATTATAACTGCCACCACTTTCTGTATTACCCAATAATGTTGTATTACTGTGTTTGCTCCTATTATTAAAGTGCTACGGAATTTGCTGGTGCTATATAAATAAATGATGATGATGATGATGATGAAAGGAGGACGCCCTATCTCTACTTATTGTGGCATCACAAAGGCTACAGGTGCCTTCACAAATGTTGTCTGGGTTGGGATAAAAAGAGGTTGATTTTTTAGCTTTTTTTTTTTTGGTCGACATTCAGAAAGTCGACAACATTAGGTCGACAGTTTTACTAGGCCCACAGTTCACATGGTCGACATTATTAGTAGATCGACAATTCAAATGTCGGCAGCATCATTAGGTCGACAATTTGAATGTTGAGAGTATTATTAGGTCTACAATTAATATGCAGACAGTATTATTAGGACTACAATTCAGTATTATATGGTTAGGGTTAGGGATATTATTGTTGACCTAATAATACTATCTGCATTTGCATTGTCAACCTAGTGATACTGTCAATGTCATTATTGTCGACTTTCCAACCCTGTCTATATTATGGTGTCGACAGTATAACTATCGATCATGTAACTGTAAAACATATGTATGACACCCTTTCAAAATGTTTGTGATATTTTGGGAGGAGGCTGTTCTATAATTACAGTGTGAGGATCTGAAATGTCAGACTCACATATTAGCTCTCATAGACACCCTTACACTCCGCCCAATTTGTTTTTTAACCTCATTGTTCTTTACATGCACTGATGTGGGTGTTTTGGAAGTGACAGACCTACACTCAAAATGTGGTCATTGACTGACACTTTTTTGCGACTGTGTGTGATGTATAGATTGTTAGGTATGTTCATTGTTTTAGACAACTCACCACATTCATCAGTAACTTTTCCCTTAAACCTTACACCAAGATTTGTTGTTTTCTTTGTGATTGCCAAACAGTGTTTGGATTTTGAGTACGATTTATTACACCTTCTTCCCATATGACCTTTTTTACTCTTGGAGGTTATACAAGTATTACTAATGACAGTACCTGTACCAGGATGCTCCTGATCTATAGACTGATCCATGATTGACAACAAGAGTAAAGCTACTTGAAGCTTTATCTAATTGTAGCTGCCACCATACCACGTGAATCCCAATGAGATGGGGATAGGATGGACTGTTACCTTGCAATGTAGACACAACTCCAATATATCATTCAAATTAATATAATTGATTCCCTAAAGTAAATGTTTTCTTTTATTTGTGGTGTGCTGTCAGACAAAGCGCTCTGTCTTACTAGTACAGATGTGATATTGCCCCTCACACAATTGCCTTCACAGTGAAACACTTAGGTTTTAAAATCCCAAAAATTTTTTTAGGGGGGTGCTGCTCAAAACAGTCATTCACAGGCAAACTACCCTCTGTTTTGCTGTCTTCACTATGGAGCATACTGGTTTGAATCTGTTGTAAAAACTTAGGATTGTCCTAGCAAAATGGCTCACCCCGCTAAGACTCTCCCCAGGACTCCTCATTGCCGACAATGGAGCGAACATACTGGGTGCATTACGACTGGGTGAATTTCAACATGTACTATGTTTTACACACAAAACTTGGTTGTTTCAGAATTTCTTAAAAATTAGAGGTCAGTTCAGGAGATGCTGTCTGTGGCCGGTATAATTTCTGCGCATGTTCAGTGGACGCATGTAGATCATTGCAGCAGCTTAAAAATAAATAACCTGCCCTGACACCAACTCAAGCAAGAGGTAGTAACGAGGTGGAATTCCACACTTTATGCCCAGAGGTCATTAGAGAATAGACTGCAAATGACTGTGAATAAATGTTAATGATATAAAGAGTAATGTAGTGACAAAAACGGCTCAAAATTACACAATTTTACCTGATTTTCACAATTTTTAAACCCATGAGGACTTTTGGCTAAGAACAAAAACACTACGATGGTTTTAGATCTAAAACCAAAACCCAGAGGCTTCACACATCTCTAATTCCTGTAACAGCAACCTGTCTGTGATTGATTAATGAACTGATGATTAGAAACCCCCATTCTCATCAATACACCAATTATTGAGCTAGGAAAATATTTTGAAAGTTTGGTAACTGAGCATCTTGTACCATGTTTCAGGCTCGGAACCAGGCTGAGAAATGACATTTTCCTTTTTGAATTTGATTCTAATGTAGGATTTCACATTGTAAATACGCCTTTTTATGAAATATCGGCTTATAAAGCGTGTAGGATAAGAATATATTGTAAGAAATATATTTAACATGTGAATCTCTGATGATCATATGTTTTATACTGGCATTAATCTCCACATTGGAAACTAAATTACATTTAAAGACATTATCAGGTATTTTAAATTAACAATAAATTAAAAATCATTATAGTTTTTGCATTACAATAGGGCTGCCTTTCATAGTACTGGAGAACTAGTATGAATAGGGCTCAAGTAGAAGTTAGGTGCAATGAGAGCCATATTTAGACATTTCAGTGCCTGGGCGATAATGACCACTGTCATCATACCCCCTATTTTGGTGGGAGTGATAGTAGATGCCACCTCAAAGTGGTCAACCTACTGTTTGGGCACGCCTAGCCTTTTATAAACACTAGACCGCCCTCAAACCCCCTCCATCACCAGACACCATCCATTCTTCATGTTATGGCTTCTTATAGATTTTTCTGTCACTATGAAAGGACGTGACTATCTGTGATTGGCTGATTCTCAACCCCTCCCATTCTAACACATTAGAAGCGCAGCCTGCACCAATGTTACATGCATGCGGCTCCCTCTTACCAAGCATAGCAGTGTGACAGACAGGACAAAGTCCTGACAGTGCAGGATGGTCCAGCAGAACTGGGACTTTCCCACCAGAATTGGGACAGTTGTCAGACTGTGCTGCTCTCTCCTACCTGTTCTTGAAGCTTTGACTCTATTGTTGTTGCTTAAGTTCTGCTGCCGTTTGCCCTGTTGTGGTTTCACAGGAAATAGTTATGACGGGTGTTGAGGTAGGTATATTGTGGGAGTGGCCTAGTGTGTACTAATTGTACAATCAGGAATGTTGTGAGGTATACATGAGGTCCATGCTGGTTGTCCAGACAGTCTAAATAAAAATCTCATCTCAATGGGACTTTCATGAATTTGTGTTTTTTGTGTCCTTACTCACACCTGACCAACCTTATGGTATAAAATTTTTGCAAATACTGAACATTGTTACATAAAGTACATGTAAAAATCATTCATCTCTGCTAATAGAAAGGAGAAGAATAACAATTTAAGTGTTTATTAATCAGAGGTAAAAGCTTTATGGGAGATGATTAATGATGATACTTTTAGTTCTGAATTGAATGGATGGTGTCTGATGGTGTTTGGGGCGAAAGTGATAAAACCTCTCACAGGTCCTGTTTTTTATTCTAGAAAAAGAAGATACAAAATAAAGTACAGATGGTTTTCGGAATTACCAACAATCTGGTGAGTGTATAGAACAACGCAATAGTTAGGAAACTATATCCTAACTGTATAACTCCATTATTACCAAGTGTCATAGTATTGTGTCTAAGACAATTCGTTTTGCTTTCTATACTGAAAACATAGGAAACACCAGTAAGATCTTAGGTGAGTTTATAAACAAAAGGTTTCAGTATAAACTCCAGCTTTCAGTCAGTACCAATTGCTGTTGGTCTAAATTGTGTTTATCGGTGGATAAAAATGTGGGTAAAGGGTCACAACATGTGGACCATGCATATGGTTGGGGCGTAGGTCTATTACATTAAACCTCTGCAGGGCTCTTATCCAGGGTCACAACTTATCACATGTTACACTTGATTTAGAGACTGGATAACTGCACAGTACTGTGTATGGGTAAATGTACAGTATTACATATTGCTGTACACTTTCATATTTCAAAATTTTTAAATGTTGCCAAATCTTTGCATAAAACGACTTACACTAAGTAGACGGGCGTCACTCTCCTACACTCTTGACAGATGAGAGAGCAGTGTATTTTAATCTAATGGTCACATGCTCTGAAAGAGACGCCTGCTTGTGACCAGCTTCAGAGGAAGTGGGGAGAAGTTGTGCCTATTAGTGTAAGTCTTTTTAGCTTTGCATGATACTCCTTACAGTGCTTCTGTCCAGTTATGTCAGTTTTTACAAATGTCCCCATTTACAAAACAGTTATGGGACCCTTCTGAATAACAGTAATATAAAGGGATATTAATGATTGGCTCTAATACCAGGAGCTGCTGAAAGTACCAGAGAGGAGAGAAATGTGACCTAAGCCCATAATTACCAACTTTTACCTCTTTCCCTCTGGGAGAGGTAAAGAGTGAGAATGGAGGTGGGTAGGGCACGGGGAATCCTGTCATTGTGGCTCTGCCCCCACAATGCAATGACGAAAAAGGATCATTTTGCCGTTGGGGTGGGGCCAAAATGACGCGACTCATAGCGAATCAGTTACTGGATGCTCCCACTTTACTAGGAAGTGGTCAGGATGTGGGAAATGTGCCTGCTCTTCCGGGAGTCTAGGAGAACTATTCGGAATTTAGGAGTCTGCCAGTCTGCCATTTAGGAGTTGGCAAGTATGCCTAAGCTGGATACCTCATGAGTGTATCCTTAGAACTGGCAATCCCACATTGAAGTTTTCTTTTCTTTACATTCCCCTTGACAAAGCCTGAGGGTGAAACGTACGTTGGGGCCAGCGTTACTTGGCGCCAACACCAACTACAGATAGGGATGCAGTGATAGCTTCCATTTAGTGGCAGGCATAGATAAAAACGGTTTCATGCAACAATAGGGGATTTTATCAGCCAGACAAACTAGCTTAGCTGCTGAGACTATTGTCCTCCACGGAGACTACA
This sequence comes from Mixophyes fleayi, assembly GCF_038048845.1. Classification (NCBI taxonomy): domain Eukaryota; kingdom Metazoa; phylum Chordata; class Amphibia; order Anura; family Limnodynastidae; genus Mixophyes; species Mixophyes fleayi. The sequence goes on from NC_134407.1 coordinate 191,407,796, forward strand.
CATAAGCTCACTCCTATCAGGGAACTCTTTCAGTACCACAGAGCTGTTACTGCTAATGAGTTAATTACATGTGTTATAGCTGACAAGGTCACACATTGCAGGAATTACACCAGTCTTATCATAGATGCACCAAAATGTATAGCTTCTGTGAATAGTGTCCACCATAGAGACTGTCAATTAATCTATATCAGGGACTTTTTCTGGTATCACAGAGCTATTACTGGCAATGAGCTATCTGCCTTTATTACTGCTGACAATGTTACACATTGCAGGAAGCACACCAGCCTCAGTATAGATGCACTATTGTGTAGTGCTTCATACTGTCAATAATCCAGAACAAGCCTTGTATTTAAAGTTTACCAATAGCACCATACAAGCTAAGACCTTTTTGAGCTAAGGGGTTCCCCTTATTAAATCCACGGAGATCATGTACCTTACTCCGTTATCTGCCTGCTACATTTGTTACAGTGGTGACTAGAAGGCTTGTAACACCAATACCAAAAGAGACACGGTTCTCATTTACTCTTTAAATCATTCGGTCTTCCTACCAACCACCATTTACCAGTAAATGGTTTGCTACTAAGGATTTATACAAGATATTCTTTGTATCCACCAGACTATTCCTTTATATAATAGATCCCTATCAGTTGGTGTCTTTGTTTTTGTTTTTATCACACGTGTGTATGTGTGTATTTGTAAGTTATTTTAATATATTTCACCTTGTTTTCCGGGAGGATGTTATTATTAAACAACAATCATTAAAAGTTATATTTTAATCAACATAAGGAGTGCTAATTTGTCCTTCTAACATGAACCCCTGTTCATGATTTGTTCTGTCTTTTCTTTACATAGCAAGGTAATTAGCCTTTAAGTATGCATATCATTACTAATATCTCTTTGGAGGGAAAACATGCATGGCTGCCACAGGCTCATAGCTCTCAGCATGTCATGTAATGCTAGAGGGGGATGACAAGAAGGCGGTTGTCATAGTGAAAATAGAGCTCAGATGAGAGTTTCAAAGCCTCTCTGCTCACTATATCATGTGCCATTTGACTGTGGTTGCCATGGTAATCACATTACACTGTTGAATGTCTGCAAAACTATAAATCATTAACAGCATTCTGAAGAAAGAAACCAAGGAAAAGATAATGACCTAGCTACCATGGTGATTTTATAGCCGGCAAGTGAATTTTGTTAAAACATAACTTATTTTTTAATGGGACTGCTGCTTTAACTGTTTCATATTCTGTGAATTCATATGAATATATAAAATTATTTTGCAGTGGTGATCATTAATAATGAGTGTTTTATTTTATGTGTTTGATAGGGAGATTGAGGAGGAGTAATTTGAAGTAGAGGAGGACAAAAAAGAGCAAATGTAAGTAAAGTCCAGATATAATGTTCTGATAAGTATAGTTATATTTGCTGTGAAATGTGCTAATTTCTGTGGTCGAAACCAATTACTATCAGCGGATGGTTGCAGTGTCTATGTCTAGTATATAAAAGGGATATGATGCAACGTGTATAAGAATTATACAGTGCACATATAATGGGCACTCCGTTTGCACACACTACCTTACTGCGACAATAGAGTCTCGAAGTCAAGCAGTGAAGCCGGACACAGCCAGTACAGAACTGTCACGGTCTCAAACGATAAATAGGTCTTTGCGATGATAGCAGGTGGAGCGTCAGCTCTGCAGGCAAGTAGAATGCAGCCACGTCTAGGCACCAAAATGCAACTAAGGAACAGGCACAGAGTGTATAGAGGAGGTGTCTTTTGTATTTGAAGCCAAAATTGCCTGGCCAATGAGAATGCAGCCAGAGGTTTTATATATTGCGGGTCTGCACATGCAATATGGCGGCGCCTGGGATAAAGCGGAGCGCCGGAGAAAGGTAAGTTTGCCGGGGGTCGGGTGAGCTGCCCGATACCCCGGCGAGTGACAAGAACATTATCGTGATGAAGCGCTATAGATCCTATTAAGCAAACCCGGTCCAACCTCTGTAGGTCTTATGAGCAGATGGATTTACGGTTGATGCTGCACTTCCAATAGTCATGTGACCGCAACTGCATTGTGTCACGTGACACAATGAAAGACTTCCGATCGCTGTGGCCACAGCGTCAATAATCCAAAAAAAAATCAATCAGTGAATTCTGTATAGTATTTGTAATATACCCAATGCATTTCATCCTAGAGTAAGGACTTTCTCAAGGAGATGCAGTATACTGAATATCTGTGCCCTTTATAGTTCATATGAGGGTGTCATATACAGACAGACACCAAACTGCCTTTGGGAATTTATATTTTATTGTACAGTCTATGCAGGCTGCTTTTTCTTCTATTTCAATTTTAATCTCTGGGAATCATCTAGACCCAAACAGAACATCTGCTTTGGGCATTTATATTTTATTGTACAGTCTATGCAGGCTGCTTCTTCTTCTATTTAAATTTTAATCTCTGGGAATCATCTAGACCCAAACAGAACATCTGCTTTGGACATTTATATTTATAAAATAGTCTTTGGAGGTTGCTCCTTTTTCTATTTAACTATAAGTGTAGGGTGTAATATACACCCAAAGACGATGGCTACATTGCCAACAGTCAAAGATGGAGAGGAAGACAAGCAGGCTTGTCTGTAGAATTTGCAGGCAAGTGTTACATTACATTGAATAAATATGAATTTCTATAGCTCTTTTTAGACCATTGGCTGCCACCCTGGATTGGTGTGTGTGTAGCTGTAGAATTAAGGACAGCCTACCAGGGATTAAACTGTATTTTTCATAATTTGCACTAATAAGGTTTGGGTGTACACTAGAGCCAAACAGAAAAGATGCTTTGGGCATTTCTATTGATCATACAGTGTTTGCAAGCTGCTTTTTTTTTTCTATTTAACTATAACTGTAGGGTGTAATATACAGATAGACACCGTGACCAAACTGCCTTTTTTCTATGGGGGGGGGGGGGGAGGTCAGCACTTGTTGACATTTATTAGCTGTAGAATTAACTCACTTATCCAAGAAACAGGTGGAGCACTAAATTATTTTACCCCCCAAAATGTAATTTTTTAACAAATTGCAAAACAAAACCAAACAAATCCACAACCAAAACACGCAAGGGCGGTTTTGCCAAAACCAAAACCAAAACACAAAGGTAATCCAGATCCAAAACCAAAACCAAAACCCGGGACCATCTCTACTTTACAGCCCACTTCAGAACAGTCCATATTTTTTTATCTTGAAACACTCCTGGTTGCTTTTTCAAGTATGTTTGGGATCACTGTCCTGCTAGAAGACCCATTAAACCTCCTTTTAACATTCAATACGGTTTAAACTGGAACATCAATGTCTCTGGAGTTTGATTTGTAACTTTGAGATTGTTGATGCTTGACTACAATCCTCTCACGGACATCCTGAGACAATTCTCTGGCTTTCTTTTCTGAATGCTCAGTGCAGTGACACAAACAGGAGAATAAGACCTTTGCTCTATTTAAGCTCATTTAATGAGGGATTTTTATGTTACAGGCATCTGCTGCTCACCACAGGTGAGTTCAGTTCCCAAGTGAAGGAGAATCACCTGCTTTAAATCCCATTACTTCCAAAACATGCCACCAATTCGTCTGGCCCATTTAAGAATTGCTTTGTGGATTAAGCTAATACTTAGCACATTTTTTTGGCTTTCTGTATTTTATTTCTTTGCAAACCAAAGAAATAGATCTGTGGATACAAACATATTTATTGCTTTCAACAATTCTGAAAGAAATGGTGCATTATTAAAAAAAAACCTGCCAGGGTGTCAATAGTTTTGGCCATGACTGTACCTGTATATTTTATATGTAACGGATAAAAATGTATCCCATAAATGCTATTAGAACTCTGCAGCACAATGTTATTCTAGCTAATAGCATATCATTATCTTAAAGTAGTGTGAATGACACATGGTCAAGCAATAATTCTCATCAGGATTAATCTTCAGAAAATACATAATAGTTCATCTTGATGATGTCTTAGATGGGGAAAACTTAAATTCTTGCCTGAACTAGGTATTTAGCCTGAATTGAATTGTATTCCAGTGTTACTGCCAGGGCCACCTTAACAACAGTATGGGCCCCCGGGCACAGCAGTGCACCGGGGCCCCTATATATAAATATATAAGTAAAAAAAAAAAAAAAAAGAGGATATATATATATATATATACCCAACTTAAACGATCCATACAATTTCAACTATAAAAGTAAAGTCTTTTTTTTTTTTTCAAATCCCCCTCTTAACTTACCTTTCAATCGCGATAAGTTGAATCCTCTTCTGTACTTCATCGCTGTGCTCCTCCATGCTGTGCTCGTAATGAATGTCTGGCGTGATGACATCATCACGCCCGACATTCACTGCGAGCGCATCACTGAAGAGAGGACCAGGGAGTGAGCCGGATCGTCACCTGACCTGAACGGTCAGGTGACCGCAAAAGGTAAGTTTCTTTTTTTTTTTTTTCCTTTTTGTTTTCTTCTTTGCAGGATTTTTTACAGCAGCAGACCTGCCAGGGCCCCCTTTCCACCTGGGCCCCCGGGCACCTGCCCATCGTGCCCAATGGGAAAGACGGCCCTGGTTACTGCATTTCTGAAACTACATTGTGCTTGTTTGAAGCACACCAATAATCAGCTACATCAGATTCAGTTTCCTGTCCTCCAACAAGGGGCAGAATGCAGGGAAATGGTGCAGGTGGCTGTATGAATGAGGAGTATTGTACAGGTGGTAGAAAGTGCTGCCCTAACACTTATGGCACAAAAACCTGTAAACATATAGGTAGATTAATTAATGTTTCTTAAGTTTCAGTGTATTTCTTGGCAAACAACACTGCTAATTATTATCCCATTTTCTTGTTCACAGATTTGTCCATTTCATGACAACACACAGTAGTATCTGGAAACACCACTACAAGAAGACTTGTTTCCTCCCCCATCCATAACCCAGCCTATAAATCATTTCCTCCATTACTATACCCTATATTACTGTTAAGGAATCATATAAATAAAAGACAAGGGGCTGTTTTAGTTACAGCCGTGAGTCAGAGTACAGCCTGTGTGTTCTGTGGTTACTGAGTACTGGAGTGGAAAGTGTCAGATAAGATTAGGGCTATAATCTCTGTTGAGGTATTGGCGATGCTGTTTTACAGAGGAAATGAATAAATATCTGATCTGGTGGAATGGATCTGTGGTCATTGGTTGAAATCAAAGCACCTTGTAACATATGAAAAGGTCATTCACCCAAAGGACCTAAATATTTTTCTTTTCACATCCCTCTGTCTCTCTGCCAGATAAGCACTGTCTATGAGAGCTCATTGCCAGAGTGCAGGATAGTAAAATATAAGGCATAAGACTAGTAGCCTACCCCAGGATGCAAACCTGTCACAAAGGAATACAGCGTAAGGCTGGGTACACACTTAGGTTTTTCACCCAAGTATTGGGCCGATTACACGATAAATGACCGTTAGGTCCAATATCACATTAGTGTGTTAGTTGCAAAGCACATTGTATCATTTGATTTCATAAAAGGACTAACAATCTCTATAAACGATGTTGTGCCAGTTCTGTAGTGTACACATACTCACGACCATGTGTCTGACAATATGACAATATTTCCTCCAACAGCGACACCTTTCTGGACGTGTATATTTACATTTATAATGTTGTTTCTTACATCTCCCATGTGGTGCGTTGTCTAAATGTGAAGCACGTGGAAATAGTGATCTGTGAATGGCGAATCAATAATAAACCTTTTTCTACATGCTCCATTTGTCATCTGTGTGTTCCTGTATATAAGTGTATGCATGAATTGTTAACACATGTGTACAGATATATATTCTCAATAATAAAGTCAGATTTATTTATTTATGTAACATATGTCCACTTCTTCAATTCTGTATAATCTACCTGCCTATTATCATTCCATGTATAATACATACATACAAAGATATATATATATATATATATATATATATATATATACATACACATATATACATACATACACACACGTACACATACGAACACATACACATATACACACATACATATATATATATATATATATATATATATATATACAATTACATTTAGCGTATTTAATCAAAGATGTTTCAAAGAAAAACTTAACTTATTTTATAATTCTGCAACCATTCTAAAGTCTACTTGCTCTGATCATATAAATCCCCACACCTTTGCAGTCAGAACCACATTAGAAACCTCCATTTTAATATTAAGCAGCCCATAAATCAGACCATTAACCACTTAGGAGAAATTACTGTGTTGCCAAATTAACAATCTATTCAAATCTATCTCACTGTCAGATAGTATGACATTATAATGGTGCTTGGTCTATTCCAATACATATAAAACCGGCTTTATTTGTTTCATAATATTAGTCTTTGAATAAATACTGATCATGCATGACAATGGGTATTTTAATTAACCTGATTCTTATAGATAGTGAAATGAAGTATTCCTATTATACTGTGTTCAAATCAAAACGTCTGCATGTGTTTATCAGGGAACACAATGAATTAAATTATGTTGCCAAAAATTAGCTACATAAAACAGACTGTATCAAATTGTTTCAAATATCACACCTATCTTGTCATGTATTGAAAAGTTTGTGATCTCACAATTTTTAAAGCACGATAAGATAAATATATGGTTAGCGATTAAGTATAAATGAGCTCCAATGGCCGTCTTAATTGATCAGCGGCATTCAAACACCGCTCTTAATTTATACCTCTTATGGATAGTGGAAGGAAGAATTTATTTTATACTGCGCTTGAATCAGAACGTCAGCATATATTTATCAGGGGACACAGTGATTGAAAATTATGCTGTCAAAAGTTAGGTAATTAGCTACATAGAACAGGTTGTATCAGATTATTACAACTATCTCGCCTGTATTATCATATGTGATGAGATTCGTAGTTTCACAGGTATTCAAAGCACGCTAGGTTCAGAAGCTTGTGGTTACTATCTATATGTGGTTAGAGCTTCGATTTACATTAATTAGCTCCAAATCCCCAAACTACTTCTGAATAACCAGCTTGTTTATAATTCCTTTATAGTGCCATAGTTAATCTGCTCACGATTCTATAATTGTAATTTGATGCACTATTCCCTCACTTAATATTGTGAATTCTAGTATTACATAGCAGTTTGACTTAACAGCATGAAGCACCATATTCTTGATCATCTAATGCTAGTACTGCTATCATTTCTTATTTAATTCCTTACTCGTAACAAAGGGCATTATGTAATGTGGATATATCATAAAACGAAGGACATAAAAAATGGGTTTCTTATGTAATGTTCATCAATTATTTAATGTTCAGCATGGTGGCTTAGTGGTAAGCACTTCTGCCTTACAGCATTGGGGTCATGAGTTCAATTCCCAACCATGGCCTTATCTGTGAGGAGTTTGTATGTTCTTCCCGTTTTTGCGTGGGTTTCCTCCGGGTGCTCCGGTTTCCTCCCACAGGTTAATTGGCTGCTAACAAATTGACCCTAGTGTGTCTGTGTGTGTGTGTGTGTGTGTGTTAGGGAATTTAGACTGTAATCCCCAAAGAGGCAGGGACTGATGTGAGTGAGTTTTCTGTACAGTGCTGCAGAATTAGTTGCGCTATATAAATAAATGGTGATGATGTATATTTCAGTATTTCAAGTTGGTTAGTATAGAAACAGAATCAGCGTCCTGCAACCCTGTGCTACCAACACGCATTTCGCTCACACTTTTTCAAGGTATCAAACTTGTGAAATAAGTGTCTGCTTGTTTCCTTCTCTGTCATATTTTCATCCTTTCCAGACCTGACCACCCCCCAATAATTTCTTCCATGTGCCCCAATGATTGTGCCTGGGACTGGCCCTACTGTCAAAAGCATATTTTAATGTGAAAGGTTGATCACACCTCAATAAGATTGTTAGGCTCTGAGATTAAATAAGTGATTATGGATAGGAGAATAAAAAGTGGCAATTCCACGTAATATTGAGCTCTGCAAGCAGACTTGCTGACACCGTCATAGTTACTAGGTAAAGTCATATAACACTTAATATTTACACTACACAAATACAAAGGGAAAAGTACAAGACAGTGTTATATTGTCTATAAATAAGGATATAACAATGCATTTCCATTGATAAAATTCCACGTTATTCTTTAATTAGTAGATTTTATTAAGATACACTTTTTACTGTTGTGAATACAATATTTAGTACAAATAAATATGCACCATCCTAAATGCTGCAAAGTAAAAGCACAGCCACAAACAACACAGGGGTGCAACAATACATCTCTGGGCTCTATAGTGAAGTTTGGCTATGGGTCTGGTAATGTCGCTCTAGCCTCCCAGGGCCACACTCTCATAAGAGCAGAGCTGGGGCCTCTTCTGAGCATGCACTGTCCAGCTTATGTGCCCGACCACCACAAGCTCAGAAGAGGACTCTCAACTGAGCAGAGCAGGGGATCCGGGGACCTCTGGGCCTTATAGTGGATGATGGGGACGGAGTAAGAGCGTTTCCACCAAGATAATTATGGCATTCTGAAAATCAAATAGTGACACATTAGAAATGCTGTTTGCCTTATCTCATTAGAGAGTTTCAGCTATAAAAACACAGCATAGAGCATGTTTGACAGTTGGAGCGTGCCTAGATGTTCTTCATCCACAGGGGAAGTGTCTCCTCTTGTCTTTCGTTTGTCACTATTTGGGTATCAGAATGCCCCAATTTTCTAAGTGGAAAACCCTAAAGGCATTCATATGACTACAAGCTCCAAATACAACGCTAAAGAACATCAGTTATACTAAATAGTATATAAATAAACATGCAATGCACATATACATTATACAAGTCTTCATCTTCTTCATCCAAGATGGAAGTAAAATAAGATACACACGATACAGGTCTTCAGGCAAGATGGAAGTAAAATAAGATATACACGATACAGGTCTTCAGGCAAGATGGAAGTAAAGCACAGAGTCAGGCTGTACTAATGAATTTCCTTCAGGAAAGAGGGAACTGAAACCAAAGAAATTAGAAACAAATTTAATTTGCTTATTTGTACTCTTGTCAAGTAACACCAGCCTAGCAACCTTTTCCAACTACAGCAATTGCCCATTTTATTATTTTCTTAACTAGAACTAAAAAATGTTCTAAAGTTATAGAAGGCTCTAATAGCACCACAACACTGCAACATTACCACTAGATTCTGCATGCCATGCGTTCTAAAGCATTTCACTATATCATTAAGTAAACAATATGGTCACTATTCCATTATTCCTTTTATACATAGGTGTACTCATATACAGATGAAATAACGTCGCATTCTTTCCTTATAATATATCAGAATGTTCAGTTTATGTAAGGAATAAGCTAAAAGGGAAATGTGTCCAATGAAGATTATTTGATGCATGAAAATTCATCCCAAGTTTTTTTATTACATGCGGCAAGCCTCGTTCTCCATACCCCAAATGTTTTATTTTATACAGCAAGCCTCGTTCTCCATACCCCAAATGTTTTATTTTATACAGCAAGCCTCGTTCTCCATACCCCAAATGTTTTATTATATGCAGTAAGCCATAAATTTACCATTCTCTGCTTTGATGCATTTCTTTCCACACTTTGTAGAGCAGCACTTGTAGAAGGTTTGACAGTTATAGTCGGACAGGCAGTTTTTAGTATCAGTACCGGCAGGACAATCTGTATCTGCGGCAGGACATGAACCAGCCCTTTCTGCAACAAACAACAGATGGTAAAAACAAAGACTGGATGTGACACAAGAAAAGGTTTGGTCAGACGTAGTGATCTGACAAACAGAAGCACCCCCATAACCATAGAAGTAATAGGTACAACTGTATATTATCAACAGTAAAAAGCAAACCTCATAACTCCCAACAATTGAATTTGTCTGCTTATGGCAATACCATTGGTTGTTTTTTTCTATAGGTAGTATCATAGGGACCTCAGGTACAGTAGGTAGAGGAAGTACATATCTACCTAGGGTTTGGGTTTGTAAATGGATATGGCTAGTGAGGGACATCTTAAGACCATCCACACTGAGGTAACCTGGATTCCACTGGTCTGATGCGTCCTGTGGCCAGAAATTAAGTAAAGCACTAAAAGTACTAAAACAGCAGCCTCCTTACCCCAGTACAAAAATGGATGTTCCAAGTGATTGCTTCCTATATTAGAAGTATTCAAGAAATACTACTATGGAAACTTTGCGTCATCGCCCCTTCACCAGAGCCCAGGTGCAGGGTGACATTTGAGGTGACTACTGAACGAGTAGGAGAGCTTCATAGATGTTGGTAAACAAATAATTTTTTCGGTCTCCATAATTTTGTATTGCATTCAAAATTGTTCAATGAATTATGCTGGCCACAAACACAGTATTATCACCAACAATATTAGGTATATTGCATGGTGTGCAAAAGATCACAATGGACAATATTAATCCAATCAAAACGGATAGGATCATTACCGGGCATATCAGCACAGTCAGGTGGTGACTGCTACTGTGATGCCAGAAGTGTGTGGCCAACCTGGACTGTGATCCTGATGTTCGCTGCCTGCCCTGAGTGGCAGGTTTAATCCACGTGTGGCTAGCTGTACACAGACACACACAGATGTATTGAAACTCCATGGAGCACTAGGGTTTGATATATAGACAATATCTACTAGGCTTTTAATTGGATGTGCCTTCAAAAAGAACACAGTGAATTAGTGATATGAATAACAAGATCACACATAGCAATTACACAAGCTATATCCTGTGTCTCATCCTGCGTCAGTTCCCTTTAATATCCTAAGTACTTGCCTAGGTTGCCTTGCAGATTCTGTTGCCCTGTAGCTCTGGACCCCATAGCCAAACCCCCAACTGCAGTAGCGATAGTTCCACCTCCGGACACTTTTAGGAAGGCCACTTACCCTATTAACTCATAGAATTACCTATCTCGCTACTTTTTACCAGTTTAGGTTAGTCCATATTTACTTCAAAATCTGTTATCAAATGTCACCTTCAAGAGCTTTCTGACATTCCACTCGGCAGATCTTGGGACAGCATTTGTAACCATCTAGACATGAGGAGTCATCACACATCACCCTTTCCTTTATTGCGCAAAGGTAAACCTCTTCCTGAGGACAGAAGCCTTTGTCTAGAAAAAAAGCAAACATAATTGTATACACAAATTGAGGACATTGTCTTTTCTCCTAAATGGATTGTGTTTGGGAAGGGAAACATTTTCCTTCCAAACACAGCAAATCCAATTGGATTTGGATTTGCTCTTCACATGTGAGACATTCTTGATTGTAAACATATGCATTAAAAGTATGGCCCAAATTAGGAGATGCAGAATACATAGTACACAAGGATAGAGTGGTGATAAGGCATATACTGCTTTACATACGGGAATATAACATCAAACGTGACTGAATTTTGCAATTTTGCAAAAAGAAATAAAATAATTTGATTACACATTATATTTGATTATGGGTTTTTATTATGATGCTTCAATGTTTCTATTATTAGCAACTATCCAAGTTAGTGGTATTTAAAGGAACACCCTGCGCCATATAGAGGAGGTTTGCTGACAAATGGGGTATTTTGTCAGGTGCCGTGGTAGGGACCAAGGGAAGCCACTCCCACTGGTCCACTTGTCAGAACAAAGGGTTTATGCTGACACATGCTACGTGTACAAAGGTGTTGAAGGCATGGGAATATATAATTTTATATATATATATATATATATATATATATATATATATATATATATATATATATATAGCCAGCATATTCCGCAGCACTTTACAGACAAGCAGTAAATTATATACTAGGGAGTAAATCTATCAAGTTGCCTATAGCAACCAATCAGATTCTAGCTGTCATTTATTTAGTACATTCTGCAAAATGACAGCTACAATCTAATTGGTTGCTATGGGCAACATCTTCACTTTTCATACCCGCCAGAATCGCAGGTTGATAAATTTACCCCTAGGTATTAAAATACAGACAAAGAGGTAAGAGGACCCAGCTCACAAGCTTACATTCTTTAGGAAAATAGGAGTTTCATACATGAGTTTAATTGATAATTCTCGTTCTGCTGTCTTAACTTCACTTACTTGTGGGCTCCTGGCTTGGTTTGGCAAGGTCACTTACAGTGGGCACACAGGTCTTTCCACAGATTTTAGGACAGCACTTGGAACTATTAGGGCATTCACTATCAGATGTGCAGTTATAATTACATTTTCCAGCAGTTAATCCAAAATCAGGACACGAGCCTGTCTTCTCTGTGGAGAAACAAAGAGCATGTATTACCTTCATATATCAACAAGAGCAGACTGAGGGGCCTATTTATGAAAGTCACCCTGATTTCGGCAAAAACCTATATCTTTTATCACTGCTCATCACAGTGGTTTAAAATATATATTTTGATGGAATTTATCAAAGCTTTCTCGCTGGAACAGCTCTGGTGACAAGTGTCCGACTTGGCTAGACATTTCTCCTCCAGAATTAACTTTCACAGCTGCCTTAGTGCCAAGGTGAAGTGGTCTCTCCTGGATATATTCATCGAGAACTTGGTTAGGGATAGAGATGACTCAATCATTACCAGCCAAATATTTATAGCCCTAAAGAACTTCCAGCATTTCAGCACCTTGGACAGTGATGGTAACTGAGGAGTTTGTGAACTGGGCAGTGGAAACATTTCCATAAAGTGATATTAATCTATAGATATTACACATTTTTTTACCTGCAGCATGAGCAGGCAAAACACCAATATTCTGGGGATGTCACAGGTTTAGGAGCTCATCAGAGAAATAAAGGTGATCAGGATGGAGGGCAAGAAGGCATCATAGAGAGACAACTTTACATCTTACCTACACCCCTAAGTACATTGTTGTACCCTAACATTCCGTACACATGCTGTTCCCTAATAGCCTGCACACAACCTGCCTGAATCTGTCTCTGATGCTCGGCTGGGGACTGAAATACAGAATTGTGTGGCTAAAGCCTTCCACAGATGGTCTTAACTTAAAGAGAAAAATATTTCTCTTTCATCCAGTCTGGGGGACACTGCTTACCATGGGTTGTGGAGGGGAGCACGGGAGTTGGCACCTAGGTAGTTAACTTTAGCACTGCTGACAGACCCCTCCCCTCTAAAATCCCCCTGCCACTTCCTCTTCAGTTTTTTCTAGGTGCCCAAGGAGTTGGGCAGCTTTTTTCATACAGCTAGTTTATTTTATTTATTTTTTAATTAATTTAAATTGGATTTTTTATTTTTATTAACTTTATTTTTCAAAACAATAGTTAGGTTTGATGGCAGAGCTGGGAGTGTGTTCTATCATAGAGAGCACACTCTCAGAAAAATCGCAGCGCTGACAGGGCTCTGTCAGAGAGAGCGGACGGCTCTCAATGGCAGATCATAGGCGGTCAGATTGCAGAGTGACAAGCGGTCTCACGTACCGCTGTCACTCTCGGAGGCTCCCCCGATAACCGGCGCTGCCACTGCAGGCATAGAGCGCCGGTTATCGGAATACACTGCCGGCGGCCATGTTGCATCATCGGTCCGGGGAGGAATAAAGAGGAGGAGATCGGGGGCCATACCAAGATCCCCCCTCAGAAAAAAGGAGGGTATCCAACGCTGCAGGAGACCTTCCTTTTCTTAAAAGGTCTCCACTACTCTGCTGAAAGGATAAGTTCCTTTTTAAGAAAAGAGAGACAAGAATGCCGGAAGAGAGGGAACTAGTGATACAGAACTCCCCTGCTCTTCAGCACAAGTGGTACAGTCCGGTCTTCTGGCGCCAGAGAAGTCCGGGAAGGAACTTATCTTGGAGGGAGCAGGCACCAGGACACTGCTGTTGGACTTCTCCCCTGTGTGGCCCCTTTTGGCTAAGTACCAAAACATTTCTTTAACCATTTACAGCAAACTGTATTTTGTGGTTGACAAAGGGAGGCTAGTAAGGGTTATATTGTGGTTCTCTTACTTGCCCAATATCACACTGTCTGTTTACACACGTACAAGTACAACTTTTATTATAGATTAGTTGATTCTTGCTCTGTCTCTCTCAATCGAACTCAATTTCTCTTTATCTAGTGTGTTGATTGTGCTTTTCCTTTGTATAATGTCAGATAAAGGAAAAGGACCTATTGCTAAATATTTTACATGTGCTAGATGTAAGGTTAAATTACCATGTGGGCAGAAGGACCCGTTGGCACTCTGCTCTGACTGCGAAGGAGGGGTCCCCTCTGCGCAAACCCAGCTCATTCCAGCCCCACTGACGGAGGAACCGGCCTGGGTGGCTTCTCTGACACAGTCGGTTTCCTCTTTAGCACAGATTATTTCTCAATCTACTCAGTAACTGACAGTGTGGCAGCCTCTGCGGTGTCTAATAATGCTGTTACACCCTTGGGGCTTCCTGCTTGCTTACGGACCAGCCCCCTGTTCCGACAGAACCTGCATGGTCCTCAGCATTTATAAAGGGGTTAGACAGGCTTAACCAGTTACTTGAATCACCCGACTTGCCCCCTGCTATAAGAAAGCGCCTTAGATCTGCTAATCCTCTTATGGTCCTTTCGGATTCTGAGGGATGTTCAGAAGAGGAAGGGGAAACATATTTTGATCCTGACCAGGTTCAACCATTGGAACAGGAAGAAAACACTAGATATCAGTTTATTGAGGATTTGGTTTTAGCAGTAAGAGAGGCATTGGACCTCCCAGAAATGGAGGATCCTAGTCCTAGAGACAGAAGTCTTTTTAAGAAGGCCAAAAGAAAGATTATTCGTTTTCCCCCTTCTGTAGAACTCAATGATATTGCAGAGGGAGCCTGGAAACAGCCTGATAAAAGGTTGTCTGTTCCAAGGAGATTCTCCTCCCTGTATCCATTGCAGGAGGAGGACGTGGCTCGCTGGGAGGGTATCACTAAGGTAGATACTCCAATAGCCCGTTTGACCCGGCACACTCTCCTACCAGTCCCGGGCACAGCAACTCTGCAACTCTGCAAGACGCCACTGACCGCAGAGTGGAATCTCAATTAAAATCTATTTTTGTAGCAGCTGGTTCTTTCTTTAGACCCACTTTTGCTTCAGCTTGGGTTGCTAAAGCCATGGAAGCATGGGCAGAACAACTGGCAGAGGTCTTACAGAACTCAGAATTACTTCCCCTAGCTTTACATTTGAAAGACGCATACCTCCACGTTCCCATTTGGAGCGGTCAGCAGCCTCTCCTGAGATTCACAATGGGGCGCTCCCACTATCAGTTTCGGGCCCTTCCCTTCGGCTTCTCCACGGCTCCAAGGGTCTTCACGAAGATCATGTCGGTGATGGCGGCTTGTCTTCACTTAAAGGGAGTTCAGGTCATGCCCTATTTAGACGATCTGCTCATCAAATCCTGCTCAGAGATTTGCTTACAGCAGCACTTATCCCTCACCATAGCTGTCCTCGAGAGCCATGGGTGGCTGATAAACTTAAAGAAATCCCAGGTGGTTCCGTGCCAACGCATGGTCTTCCTAGGACTCATCATGGACACCAGTCAGCAGAAGGTGTTCCTGCCAGCGGAGAAGATCAGTTCAATTCGGAGTATAACATCTCAGGTCTTGTCCTCTGCCAGTCCCTCAATTCATTTGTGCATGCAGCTGCTTGGAAAGATGGTGGCCTCCTTTGAGACGATCCCCTTCAGTCGGGCTCATTCTCGATGCTTCCATTGGGATCTGTTGACGAAATGGTCAGGATCCCACCTACGTTTGGATCTCCAGAAGATCTCGCTGTCTCCGGGGGGAAGAGAATCGCTTCAGTGGTGGCTGATTCAGGATCACATGTCGGTGGGCAGGTCCTTTGCTCCATGTCATGGATCATAGCCACAACAGACGCCAGCCTGAGAGGTTGGGGGGCTGTAGTCCTGCATCTCCGGCTCCAGGGGCTTTGGTCAGTTCAGAAATCAGCCTTATCAATCAACACGTTGGAGTTGAAGGCAATTCTTTTGGCTCTTCGGGGGGCCCAGACTCTCCTTCAGGGCCACCCAGTCAGAGTTCAGTCCGACAATGCCACGGCTGTGGCATATGTCAACAGACAGGGAGGAACCAGGAGTGCAGCTGCAATGCGAGTGGCAGCTCAGATATTCCTTTGGGCAGAACAGTATGTTCCAGCAATGTTGGCAGTGTTTATTCCAGGAATAAAGAATTGGGAGGCCGATTACCTCAGTCGCAATGCGATGATGCCAGGGGAGTGGTCCCTCCATCCGGAAGTATTTGAGTCTCTAGTTCAGAGGTGGGATCTTCCGGATATAGATCTCATCGCCTCCAGACACAGCAAAAAGGTTTACAGGTTTTGCGCAAGGACAAGAGACCCCTTAGCAGTAGCGGTGGACATGTCATGTGATTTCAGGTTGGGATATCTGTTACCCCCGATTCCCTTCTTCCTCGAGTACTCAGACGAGTGAGGCAGGGCGGTCTGCCGGTAATTTTAATAGCTCCCTCATGGCCCTGTCGAGTGTGGTACGCGGACATAATCTCCATGGCGGTAGGACAAGGACATCGTCTTCCGTCGTGAGACGACCTTCTTCTGCAAGGTCCCTTTCGTCACCAGAACTTACCTCAGCTCAGTTTAACGGCATGGCTGTTGAAGCCAGGCTCTGGAAGGTTTCTCCCTCAGTGTAGTGAACACTATGCTGCAAACTCGTAAACCTGTGTCAGCTCGCATCTATCACCGTATTTGGCGAACCTATATCAGATGGTGCGAAAATAAGTCCTGTCACACGTCTTCTTTTCGTCTCCCTCACTTATTGGCTTTTCTTCAGGATGGGCTGGAAGCAGGTCTCCGTTTAGGTTCCTTAAGAATTCAGGTATCAGCGCTTTCGGTTTTCTTTCACCTGAAGTTAGCGGATTTGCCAGACGTCAAGACTTTTCTTCAGGGAGTCCTACATATTCAGCCTCCCTACGTTCCGCCTACAGCACCATGGGATCTTAACATGGTATTTGATATGCTTAAAGGGCCTTCTTTTGAGCCATTACTTGCGGCAGATTTGAGGTGTCTGACCTGGAAGGTCGTTTTTCTGTTAGCGATTGCATCTGCACGTAGAATTTCAGAATTGGGAGCTCTATCTTGCCGGGAAACATATCTGTTTTTTCACGAGGACCAAGCAGTATTAAGAACTCTCCCTTCCTTTGTTCCAAAGGTAGTTTCGGCTTTCCATTTGAATCAGGAAATTGTGGTTCCGGTCTTTTCATCGTCTTCTCATTCTGATCAACAGTCTATGGAAAAGTTAGATGTGGATAGGGCTATCCGTATTTATGTCAAAAGAACTTCTGAGATTAGGCTTACAGATTCTCTGTTCGTTCTTTATGATTCTAATTAAAGAGGCTGGCCAGCCTCAAAACAGTCTATTGCAAGATGGATTACAGCAACCATTAAGCAGGCCTACATAAGGGCTAACCGTCCTTTGCCAGAGAGACTTACGGCCCATTCCACCAGATCGGTAGGGGCGTCGTGGGCAGCGAGAAATGGGACTTCTGCGGACCAGCTTTGCAGGGCAGCCACCTGGTCCTCTGTCCACACCTTTACCAAATTTTATCAGTTTAATGTATTTGAGTCCGTGGATGCAAATTACGCTCGTAGAGCACTACGAGCGAAATTTGAGAAATGTCAGAGCGGTCCCACCCTTAGGGGGCTGCTTTAGAATGTCCCCATGGTAAGCAGTGTCCCCCAGACTGGATGAAAGAGAAAAGAGGATTTTTGTACTTACGTTAAATCCGTTTCTCTGATTCCGTCTGGGGGACACTGCGATCCCTCCCTTTTGCTTTTCCTCTGTGTGCTCTTGGTTGATTGGCCTTTTCTCATTGGGGCTTTTTAATTAACTGAAGAGGAAGAGGCAGGGGAATTGTAGAGGGGAGGGGTCTGTCAGCAGTGCTAAAGTTAACTAGCTAGGTACCAACTCCCGTGCTCCCCTCCACAACCCATGGTAAGCAGTGTCCCCCAGACGGAATCAGAGAAACGGATTTAACGGAAGTACAAAAATCCTCTTATTGCCATTTGATAAATGAACACTTTTGGCAAACCTCATAGAGCTCTAAAACTGGGCTAGCACCGGTGAAGTCAGTCATTTCTCCATCGGTAACCTTTTCATATA